>NC_056741.1:327347338-327349838 GCF_019279795.1 Protopterus annectens | reverse complement strand
TTAGGGAGCCTAGATGGTAATCCAAATCTTTAATCACTGCCTGTTGGAAAATTGCAACATGTTTGTTCATGGGTGGACTGAAGTTAGATTTGTGGAATCTAAATTCTGGTGATCTTTGAGATTGATTCTGTTGGCCGAAAAACAATTTTAGATTAATCTTTCTACAAAAAGATAATATGTCAGATACAAAAATGCTTTCATCCACAAGAAAAACAGGGATAAAACCAAGACCTTTATTTAACAATGTTTCCTCTTCAGATGTTAAAACATGTTTAGAAATGTTATGCACATTTGAACATTCCAGATTTATTTCGCTATTAATTGAAAAAGATCCTCTATGTTTTTTACCCCTATGTTTATGTCACCCCCTGTGCCTCCTACCCCTAAATGGTATTATGTGGACATGTTCATATAATGCTGAGGGTTAGACAATTGTCTACTTCCCTCAGCCCAGTAATAACTGCAGTCCATGACCACCACCACCCCACCCTTGTCTGCTGGAAGAATGGAAATGTCAGTGTTAGCCCTAAGATCCATAAGAGCCTTTTGTTCCATCTTTGTTAAGTTATGTCTGATAATATTTAGGGAGCCTAGATGGTAATCCAAATCTTTAATCACTGCCTGTTGGAAAATTGCAACATGTTTGTTCATGGGTGGACTGAAGTTAAATTTGTGGAATCTAAATTCTGGTGATCTTTGAGATTGATTCTGTTGGCCGAAAAACAATTTTAGATTAATCTTTCTACAAAAAGATAATATGTCAGATACAAAAATGCTTTCATCCACAAGAAAAACAGGGATAAAACCAAGACCTTTATTTAACAATGTTTCCTCTTCAGATGTTAAAACATGTTTAGAAATGTTATGCACATTTGAACATTCCAGATTTATTTCGCTATTAATTGAAAAAGATCCTCTATGTTTTTTACCCCTATGTTTATGTCACCCCCTGTGCCTCCTACCCCTAAACGGTATTCTGGACCCCAGCCCCTTTTGGAATCAGGGGAATTACTAATGTATGTGGATTCGGTGTCAATAGTGGGAAATTCCTCCCCCGAGGTTGTGATATGTGATGTACCTTTTTTCAATATAGATCTCGGTCTTTTTTTGCATATTTGAGTGGTGTTTTTCGTTCCATCCACAAACCTAAGACTTCTGTGTGACTCTAACAGCCTACCCCTTTCATAGTCCTTCATATCTCTGGAAAACTTGTGTAATTTCTTATCTTTCAAATGGTTTTCAAAGGTAATCAGTTCCTTTGACAGTCTGCTCAGATTGACCTTAAAGTTAGTTTGAGCTTCATATTTTTTCAATTCCTCACATATTTTTTGAACATCATAAATGTTGACCTCAATTGTTCTTTCATAATAAGAAGCTAGAATGTTAACAAAAGACATGGACGCCTGTTGCTGTGCCAGGTTCCAATCCCTTAATAATATATCATCCGGCTTGCTGACTAATGGTTGTAGTTTGGTCCTTAAACCCCTCGGGATGATGTTTTGATTTTGATAAGCTTTAAAAAGCTTTAAATGCCAAATATTAGTACGTAAAGTTTTTACCTTCTTGCCAAGCTGAGTGAATAGCAAATTTCAACCGTCAACTGGATCAGTCTGGCTGTTCTCCTTAGAGCCCTCATTCATAGGTTTAATTCCAAATACATAGATATCATCCTTGTTAGCACAAAGCCCTTGAAGCAGCTTATTGAGATCCAAGACTATAAGTTGTTAATTTGCTTAAATCAATACAAAAGACTCTGTTTGTCAACTGTGATGTAAAAATGCCAAAACTTAAAAACTATATGACATCTCCTGGGCAGACTGTCAAAGGTGCTGGGAAATGAGCCCCTTATGGTTGATCCTGGTTGTCTGATACAATAAGTAGTTATGTAAACCCGATTTGTGTCACAGAGAAATGCCAAAAGTTGGCTGATTGAAACCAAACAGTAACAAGGCAATGTACCTGTTAGGTCCAAAAAGGACACAAAAAAGTTCCACCCAGAATAAACAAATAAACAATCTGAAACCAAGGCCACTGTTATAAAATAAATTCACAAGTTAGATATAATTATGAATGCTTACCACTGTAAGGATAAACAAACCCCTGTTTCAGAGACAAAGGTAATGTAGTAACAATTGACTAATCCCTGATAGAAAACATGTTCACAGGTAAGGGGCTTTTAAACCACATGTATGTACACATTTCATTACTGTCTAATGTGTCATAACAGTTATACCCTACCAACACACAGAATCATTATCCTAAACATAAATAAAATGTACAATGACCAAATGTCAATATGTAATCCACTTGTGATATAGTGTGTGGAAATCAGGTCCTATTTGTATTAATCACATATGTGATCTAAATAGCTTGCTGTCCCCTAAAAAGAAATATCTAAGCTAATATGTAGCAAAAATATATGCTGTAAAAAATGGGGATTATTTAGTATTAGTTACTAGATTTTAGTTGTCCTAGTGGTAAGTTAGTCATAAATGTTTAA
>NC_056741.1:327314838-327337338 GCF_019279795.1 Protopterus annectens | reverse complement strand
TGCCGACGACTGGTACGATCGCAACTGCACCTAAAAGAACTGTTACAGCCTTAGTTACACAGACCCAGTTTGTTTCTTCAGCTACTAGAGTAGAGCAACAAACAAAAGGAATGCAGGAGCCAGAAGTAAGATAAACCCAATTCCTAGTACCAGCAATGCCCCTGTTAATACCTTTATTACCCATGAAGCAGCCAGTGATGCCACCGTCCTGAACAGGAGTGTTTTTTCTTTCCCTTTTCCTATACAGACACTGACCAACAGGCACTCCAACAGCAGGGGGAGAGCCAAGAGGAAATGAAACAATGATTCTTCAGAAGGGAAGAGTCTGAAACAAATGTGGCAAGTGGGGCCGACTCCATAGTATGGAATATTTCTTCACTAACTCCAGATGAAATTTCATTACTAAATAAAGGTATGAGTTTTATACCAACTCAGGAGCCAGATATCACTGACTGCATGATAGACTTGAAACTTTTTACACTTAACATAATGCTGAAAGTTTATTTTAAATCAAATGTTACACAGGTTAATGACAATGAATTGATGGTTTTTAGGAAACCTAGTTCTTTTATACATAGTAATAAAGCTGTGGTTGATGTATATGAAAGTAAATGTGAGGATGAAATTATCTCTTTATTTACACACAGGCATTTATGGAATGTTAGCCATAATTTGAAAGTTAATGAACAGGAAGCTTTGTATAAATCGACTCACAATAATGCACTGATGATAAAACCTGCTGATAAGGGTGGTCAAGTTGTCATTATGGACAGGGTGTTTTATGATGACCAAATGCTTACTCTACTACAGGATAGGGACACATACAGTTTAATTTCTTCATCCTTTCTGTACAATATTATTGTAAGGGTTAGCAATACCTTGCATGACTGTTTACTGGGACATAACATCACTTTTGAGGGTCTACTTCACAATGTCGAAAGCTGACAATATTGAAGCTGATATTGTCGGTACCACAACATCGAAAGCGCAGAACATTGTACAGGTAAACGGAAATCTCCGTGGGGGAGATTTCCATTTACCTCAATGTAGTGCGGTCTCGGAGTTGGAATATTTAAGTAGGGGGTGTGTGTAGGGGAGCTTGCCCCCCTGCCTACGCTAGTTAGTTTTTATTTTTTTTTTTTTTTTTTTATGTTTTACTACATCGATCACTAGAGGTCGACCTTTAGTGATTCGATGTAGTAAGATTTCGATACCGTGATATATACGCACTTTAGAGCAGTATAATTATCTCAAATGTGAAAAACCTGTTACACCTTTAATACACGGGATACCTAAGATTCACAAGGACCTTTATAAGCCAAAGTCAGACCTATAGTGTCTGGTAGGGGATGGTGCACAGAAAATATTTCAATATTTGTTGAAAAACACTTGAGAAGCATACTTAGTAAGAATCCATACGTGTTGAAAGACACAAAGAATTTTTTAAATGATGTGTCTGCTTTTTCAGAACATAATACATGTGGCACTTATATTTTAGTGACATTGGATGTGCAGTCCCTTTTTACCTGTATACCAAATGGTGTAGGCATTGAGTTAATGAAACAGTATTGATTGCATAACAGTGAGTTTACTGGCACTTTTATAGAATTAATTTGTCTTTTTATGGAAATAATTCTCGAGAACAATGTTTTCATTTTCAATGTGCAGTTACATTGGCAACAGAGAGGCGTAACTATGGGCACTTCTAGTGCCAATAGCTACGCCAATATTGTCATGGCACATTGGAAGAATAATTTCATTGTTAAAGCATTTAAGGAGGTCATCTTTTATCGCAGGTTCGTAGATGACCTTTTTCTGTTGTGGGATGGGGATAAAAATATCCTTTTGGAAATTCCATGAATATATGGATGTAGATACCTCTTTTCTTAAATTTACACTGAATTATTCCAGGGATTTAATACATTTTCTGGACGTGGCAGTTTTTAAGACTACTGAGCAAACTATGTCCACTAAAACATATAGGAAGGACTGCCATAGGAACAATTATCTTCACAAGCACAGCATGCACCCCTCACATATCCATTGTAATATTGTTAGTAACCAAGATTTACGGGCATCTAGACTGAATGTTAATGATTCAGATTGCTCAGAGAAATTGATCTTTTACATTACATGTTTGAACAGAGAGGATACAGTACACACGATATTGATACAGCGATGTATAGTACATTTCATAAACACAAAAAAGGGGGTAAACCTTATTACTCAGCAAGCCCTTGGCCTACCAAGCAAGATAAAAAGAGAAGGGGTGAATATTTAAGAATGCCTATTATGTACTCTAGTAATGTACATCAGGTTGAGGGAGTTATAATGAGAAATTGGCCGATACTGGCTGTTGATAAGGGGGGCCTCAGTAGTAGGAAATAAGCCCAGGTTTACATATAAGAATAAAAAGAATTTAAAGTGGATGCTTTGTTATCCACCAACTATACTACATAATAGTAGGCCTAGGGCTCAGCCGGGTACATCCCCCTGCAACAAATATAATTGTTGTAAATACATAGATTCTTCAGATGTCTTTATGCACCCTGATACAGGGCGAGTTATAAGAATACAAGCTACAGCCAATTGTGACACCAAGCATATAGTTTATTTAGCTATATGCCTGATCTGTCAAAGTTTTTATATTAGAAAGACAGACCATAGGTTGAGAGATAGGATCCGTGAGCATATTTATAACATTAAGAATTTAACCCATAGTAATCCTCTAGCTAAACATGTATCTACATGTGGCATGGACCATATATTTAAGTTTTAAGGTCTTACAAGTAATATATGAAGATGTCCGTGGCAGAGATATAAAAAATAGGGTTGAAAATTTGGAACTAAAATCGATTATCAGAATGAGGGGTAACTCAGGTAAGGGTTAAAATGACAGGATCTGTATTAAACCTGTTTTAAAGAATCAAATTCTTAGATAAGTAAGGTATTCTATTGAATGTGTGCATATATATTAATATATATATATAGAAATATATGTGTACTATTTTGTCATACATATCAAGTATATATATTTTTTATATTCTATATATTTTTTATTTTTTTGTATGTATGCACTTGCTTTATAAGTACCATTAGTCTAGATAATATTATATGTATTTTTATATGCATTTTATGTTAGGTCTATTTTTATATGCTGTAGCTTTAAATGCTTGAGTTCATATATTAATTGCATTATTGAAACTGTATTTTTATTGGATCTTTATTTTTTTAAAAATGAAGTGTTGTTAGTATTCTGTGTCTGGTGAAGTGGCTTGGATTGCCATGAAAGCTCTAGCACATTAAACGTTTTTTATGCTACCTTCTGATTTTAGTTTGCAGTATCTGCTGTTTTGGAACGTCATTTTGCCATTGGTTCAGTGGTTTTATCTTCAGAAGCTGCATTTATTCCTTTGGTACGACTTTGCTGTTTATATTTTTGGTTTAAATAAAAAAAGAAGTTATGTCTTACCATAATGTTCCATCTGTGTTGTAGATCTTTATTCTTTCATTACTGATAGGACTTCGGTTCCGTCCTCAGAACCGACACGGCCATTTCCAAGCTCGCGCCAGCCAAAAACTTTCAGCTAAGACCTACCCATAATGCCTCTGTCATAGTCTCTTCAGATTGAGTTTGCCCGCCCCTATATTATAGAGATAGTAAGAGAAACAATAGGAGGCTCTGTCTGAGCAAATACCTTAACCAGGAGTTCCTAAAGTCCACCAGGAGTCCAGGCAGGGGGAAGGAGGGTGGGAAATAATGAATGAATAAAGATCTACAACACAGATGGAATGTTATAGTAAGACATAACTTCTTTATCTGATGTTGAAAATCATTATTCATTCCTTACTGAAAGGACCGAGTCCCCGGCTACTTGAGTTCTGGGTGGCCCTAAGAAAGGATATTACTGAGCATCATAGAACCAAAAGATGCTAGTCCCCTGGAGGCCTAATCCAATTTGTAATGAGTGATAAAGATATGAGGCCTTGCTCAAGTTGTTGCTGTGCAGATATCATCCATAGAGGCTCTGCAATGAAAAACCACAAAAGTAGCCATCGATCTAGTAGAATGAGCCTTTATTCTGGAAGGTAAGGATAGCTTATTCTGATGGTAGATAAAGGTAATGACGTTTCTAAGCCAGAAGGATAGAGTCACTTTGGAGACAGGTTTACCCAATCAGGGTCCTGCAAAGGCCACAAACAATTGATCCTTTTTTCTGAAAGATTTAGTCCTGTCCAAATAAAAATGAAGCTGCCTATGAACATCAAGGGTGTGCAAAAGATACTCCCCTCTGTTTTAATGCTGAGGGAAGAAAACCGGCAGGTCAATAGATTGGTTAATTGAAAAAACAGAAATGACCTTGGGCAAGAAGGAAGGGTCAGTACGAAGGGACATTCTATCTCTGTGGAAGTTCAAGTAAGGTCACTTGACACTCAAGGCCTTCAACTCAGATACTCTTCTCGCTGAGGTAAGTGCTGCTAGAAGTAGAGTCTTCCATGATAAAAATTTTATATCACATGAATCAGAAGGCTCGAAAGGAGGGCTTATTAATGACCACAGTTAAGTTACCAAAGTCAAGTCCCAGGGTTCTATGGAGGGGCTTGACAGGAGGTTTAATGTGTAATACTCCTTTCAAAAAGGTTTTGCACAGATGGCGTGACATAACAGAAGAATTATCAAATCCATTATGAAAATTTGCGATAGCTGCTAAATGCACAGTGATTGTCGATGCTGAGGCTCCTGCATGTAAGAGTAGTCAGGTATTGTACGATCTTTTGAATAGGCATAGAGAAAGGATCTATGTTCTGATCTTTGGCCCAAGTAGAGAACCTAGCCCATTTATTAGAATACATTTTTCTGGTGGAAGGTTTGTGTGAAGCCAGAAGAATCTCATGAATGGGAGATGAGATATCAGGCAGCCTGGCAATCATTGGAACTGGAGGAACCAAGCTGTGAGCTTGAGGCTGTGGAGATTGGGGTGAATCAATCCCAGAGAATGAGACAGCAGACCTTGAGATTGATCCAGGATCCATGGGCTGTAAATCAGATGAGGCCATAGGAAAGGAAACCAGACTTGATGGGGCCAATAAGGGGCAATGAGGATCACCTTGCTTCCCAACCTTTGAGCTTTCTGGAGGAATTTCAGGATGAGGGGAAATGGGGAAAGGCATACAGTAGACCCGGGGGCCAATTGTGCATTAGAGTGTCCCTCGGTGATTGCCCCTGAGGGGGGATCAGGGCAAAGTAGCTTCTGCATTTGTTGTTTAAAGGTGAAGCAAACAGATCACAGCAAGGCTTGCCCAGTGGGGGAAGAGCCGATCTGCTATTACAGGATTGAGGGACCAATCGTGAGGCATCAGGATTTTCCTGCTCAGATTGTCTGCAATAAGGTTGGAACTCCCGGGAATGTGCATTGCTATAAGAAAGTGGTTGGAAGCTATCACCCAGTGCCAAATACTCATGGCTTCCCAACACAGGGGGTAAGACTTGGTTCTGCCTTGTTGTTGATATACCAGATGACTGACATGTTGTCCGATTGAATTGCAATGGCCCCAGAAGGGAGGCATGTAGGGAACGCTTGCAACGCTAAGAGAACTTTCCTCAGTTCCAGGACATTTATGTGCAAATTGGCCTCCATGGGGGGACCAGGTGCCTTGGACCATCTTTCCCTGGAAATGCCCCCCCCCCACCAACAGGGAAGCATTCGTGATCACTGTGTCCCTGGGCTGGGGGAGACAGAACGGTTGACACCAAAGATTCGATTCTGGCTTCATCCGCCAAAGCATTTCTTTCTTGCAAAGGTTTGTAAGGCATATCATGTGGTCAAGTGGGTGAGTTAAGATCGACCATTGTGAAGAAAGGAGACACTGTAATATTCTCATGTGCAACCTCGCCAGTGGTACTAGGGTAATGGCAGCTGCCATGGAGCCTAAGAGTTGTAGTACAATGTGTGCTGGTACAAAGGTCTGTGGAAGGAGGGCTTGGATCTGGTGTCTTATTTTCAAAAGCCTGTTAAGAGGGAGGGAAACTTGACAGGACGTTGTGTCGAAGACTGCTCCAATGAATTCCTGTGTTTTTGTTGGGAACAGCTGAGATTTGTCCTTGTTGATCGTAATCCCCAAGTGGAGAGTGAGGCCTTGAATATAAGAGAGGCTGTGGATTAGAAGATTCCTGGTCGAGGCGGTAAGGAGCCAATTGTCTAGCTATGGAAACATCTGGAATCCTTGTAGTTGAAGATGAGCTACTACAACTACCATACATTTGCTAAACACTCAGGGGGCTGTCGAGAGACCAAATGGCAATGCCCTGAACTGGTAGTGATTGGCTCCCAGCCGGAAGTGGAGAAATCTCCGGGAGCGTTGATCCATCTTTATGTGGTAATACGCATCCTGGAGATCTATAGACCACATCCAAGTGTTCTTCCCTAGAAAGGGGAGAATGGACTGTACTTTGGCCATCCGGAATTTTTGAGGTTTGATGAATGTGTTCAATAAGCTGAAATCCAGGATTGGTCTCCAGTCCCTGTCTTTTTTACCACTAAAAAGAACCTCGAGTAAAACCCGGATCCTCTCTGGTCTGGTGGGACTGGTTGGATGACTCTTTTTCTTAGCAGCTTTTTTATTTCTAAGGCTGCTACCTCCCGCTGATTGGGTGTCACATTGGGGATTCATTTGATGGGTCTGGGAGTTAAATCGAATGGTATCTGGTAGCCTCTGGATATTATTCTCTGCACCCAAACATTGGTAGTAGTGAGTTGCCAGGCTGGTAGGTGCAGAGAAAAATGGCCCCCAACTACTTCTGGAGGAAAGCAATTGGGCTGCTGCTCAGTAGCACTGGTAGGGTCGGCCGGAGAAGGAATCTCTAGCGCACTGGTTATGCAGACCCCCTCTACCCCAAAAGGGGCATCTTACAGATGAGTTGCCCCCTCTGCCCCAGGGGGATTGCTTATCACGAGTGTCACGAAAAGATCCTTGGGATTTCTTGAACCACAATTTCCCTCCCCTCTGGTTCCTGGAGTAGTACCTCTGGGGGGGTGGAAAAACGTATGCCGACTGCAGACAAGGTCTTTCTGTCTTTCTCACTTCGTGCTAGTGTGTCTCGTACTTTGGGACCAAAAAGTGCAGATTCGTCGACAGGTGTGTTGATGAAAGAAGATTTAAACGGGTCAGCGAAATCACACAAACACATCCAAGCATGACGTCTCATGACAATGCCTGATGCGTCAGCTCGAGCTTCCCCCTTGGTGGTGTGAGATATCAAACGCATCGAGGAGTTCGAGATAGATTCAAGGGTAGCTAGCTGTGTGGCAACAGTGTCACGCACCTCATCAGGCAGTACCCCCACCAAAGAGGAAGAAATTTCAGAAATTAGGTCTCTTTGGAGGTGAGTGAAGGGTGCCAGATAGTTCAGAGACCGAATGGCAAAGGTCGCTGAAGCATAGGTCCACTTTCCTAGTCTGTTAATGGCCCGAGACTTCCTGTTTGGAGGATGGACAGTGGAACTATCTTCTGCCAGTTCCCTCTTGGTGGCCGCCACCACGACCATGGAATCAACCGTCAACTGCTTGGACCAGTTGGACTGGTCTTCAGGGGTGGATAGAATTTTGTCCAGCCTCTGGGAGACAGGTTCTCCATTGTCTGGGACATTCCAGGCATGCTGCATGATCAGCTTTATAAGCTCATCCACAGGTGGGGTCAACCAGGAAGTAGATGGCTGGGCACGGAAGGCCTGCAAGAACACCGATTCCTCAGAAGAAGGGTTAGAGGACTTCCAGTCTCCCCGCTGCTTGAGGATTTCGAGAATGTCTCCAAATGAGACGTCATCTGGGGGAGATCGTGGGGACCCTTCTCCCTCATCACAATTGGTGTCTTCAGTGATAGATTCCTCAAGGGAATCAAGGTGCTTCCTCTTGCACCATTTCTTCTGGGGTGGCTCCCCAGTGGGATCTTCTGAGGAGGACTCCAGAGAAAGGGTTCCCTTCAAAGGGAGGTCTTGCGGCTCCCGTGCCGGGGATCCCAAAGTAGGAGGATTGGGACAGCTGCATGCTAGAGGAGGGTTCTGGTGTCGATGCCAATAGTGCTGACTGCAAGCCTGTGGTGGCAAGGTCCCTCTACATCACCTGGAAAGCAGGACCACCCAAGGAGGGATGGGAGCCTGGAACCAAGAAGGACAACCTTGGAACCAGGGTCACACCCCACCCTGAGGAGCCTGCCTCCAGGTGAGGAGATCCGAGAGGACTGGAAGCTGTTGGAGCCATGGACATAGATGATGCCAGCAAAAAAAAGGTGCTAGGCTAGGTACCAACGTGCTGACAGTCCAAGCACTGCTCTGAGAGTGTTCTGGCTCCAGCGGAGCCAATGCAGCAAGGGAGGTTGGTGCCGACAGGGAAAACTCCACAGTCGGGGCCGAGACAGTATGCACCAGGGTGGTCATTGGTACCGAGATCTCCGGGGCCTGGGTAGAGGTTGGAACAGGAGGATAAACAGGTAAGTATGCTGTGAAGGGTTCTGAGCTAAAGGGAATGGAAGGTCTAGCTGGGGAAGGCAATCCCTTAGATGCTAAAAGCTGGTCCGCAACCCGCACTACATCTTGTTCAGAAAGGCTCTTGGTGGATCTATAGGAGGCTGCTGAAGGAGAGTCAGGTCTTTCAAGAAAGGGGCTAAACTGCTGTCCTGAAAAAGGGTCATAAGTTGGAGAGTTTCTGTTTTTTGGGAGATGTTCAACTTTAGGAACCGAAGTCATAGTCTGAGGAGCCAAATAAGCTACTGGCACTGCAACCAGGTATGGTGCCGAAGTGGGTATGGTCATCAAAGCTGGTGCTGGAACCAAGGATGGCACCTAAGCCAATGGTGCTGAAGCTGGAACCAAAATAAGAGTCAACATCAGAGGCAGCACCGCGGGGGAAGATTGAGACTTTAATTAAATTTGTATCAATTTTTTCTTAGTTATTTTGTATGTAGGTGTCACAAGTATCTATTTTTGGTGCTGTTTGTTTGAGAGAGGGACTTGCTGGATTGGTTTATTGCCATCATGTGACATAGAGTTAAAACAGTTAAAACAGACAATTTATTTATTGTATTTTATTCTGAAGAAGTTTGCAATTTGTTGCAAATGAAAAGCGCTTCAATAAACTGTGGATTACAGCCTCAACTATGACCATTTCTTCTTGTTTTTATCAGTTTGTTTGTTTTTATTGTTTCACCGTGGGGGAAGACACAGGGCCTGGTGCCGCAGAGGTCTGCGCTGAGGGTGCCAGAGAAGCTCAGTGCCGACTCGGTTCCATAACAGTCGGGGATGTAGGAAGTGAGTGACTGTTTTTCCTTGTGTTTCTTGGTTTTAGGAGGTGGTGAGACATCCGACTCAGAGAGAGCCTCTGAAAAAGGCGTTTTGACTGAACCTTTCAAAATTAACTTGTTTTTGCACTCTACTAGTATGAGTTTGCTAAAACTAGAGCAGGTGTCACAAGAAGCATTTATATGATCCGCACCCAAGCAGTAAACCCAGAAAGCATGACCGTCCGAGTTGGGCATCTTTCGCCCACACTTGTCGCACTTAACTTTGTCTGACATAGTATTGACAACAAACAGCTACCCAGAAGGGAAAAGAAAAGGGAGTTTATTTATTTAATTTTTTTTGAGAAGATAAAGAGGGTAAGGAGAAAATACCAATGATGATATTTAGAAAAAACACAAGTGGTAAAAAGAGGGCCTACCAAAGGCAGGAGAGAGGGACAGTACCAATGATGGAAAAAGGTTAACTACCAAAGGGTAGAGGGTAGGAAATAGAAGCAGGTTACAGGCGAGGGTAGAAAAAAGTGAAACTGACTAGAAAGAACAAAGTTTTGAGAGAAAACTACACAACAAACACAAAATTTCTACTGAGCTTTGAGAGAGAGAGGCTAGGCACTTCTGACGAGGAACGAGGCAAACGAGATCTGGAGAGACTGTGAGAGGGGCATTATGGGTAGGTCTTAGCTGAGAGTTTTTGTCTGGCATGAGCTTGGAAATGGCCGTGTCAGTTCCGAGGATGGAACTGAAGTCCTATCAGTAAGGAATGAATAAAGATTTACAACCTCAGATCAATATGTTATACATAGACATTATGTAATACACCGTTACATAACATAAAACATCTACAACAGGAAGCAAAACACAACAATTTGCACATGTTTTTGTCAAACTGTACCATTCAGGAGACCTGACAAAATGGTTCATAGGTTCATAACTAGGCTAATGGCACAAGAGCCTTTACAAGTCTAGCCATTTATACCGAGGACATGAATAACAGCATAATCTACCAAAACTCCAAGATGCTACTCCAGTAGTCACCAACCTCAATTTTACTAAAGGTTTAAGGGCTTTCATTCAGTATATAGGTTCATAGGTTCATAGGTTCATATAACAATATTATATCTTAATTTCTCAGATATGAGCTGGTGTAGTATCAGGTAGTGGATCTTTGGGTGTTAGAGACCTGAGTCATTTTACAGACCGCCTCTGTCCATGAGGGACATGGGCAGTACCCCAGGAGTGAATTTATGGTTCCCTATCCATTTATCCAAATTCTTATTGAAGAGAGTGAGGGAAGAGCTTTATTTTACAAAGATGGGAAGTTTATTCCATAGACAAGGTAGTCTTTGGGATATGAATCTGTCTCCAGCAAGTTCTGTTAGTGTCGCACATAAGGCTGAGGTCCATGGAACGTGTAACCCTTGTACAATTTTTCTTGCAAATATGTAACATCTTCATCAGAGCTGGGTCAGAGAATGCCTTGTAGGTCAGGCATAAGTCCCCTCTCAATGAATGATGTGAGATGGAGTAAAGGGAGAGGGTCTTTAGTCAGTCTGCATAAGACTTGTGTCTTACTCTTTATATTTTTTTCAGTGAGAACCCTTTGGGCCATTCCAGTTGATGTAAGTGCCTGGCTAGGTACATGTAGAAGGGAGCACTGTACTCGATTATGGGCTGATGAGGGCCAAGTACAATGGTGCTATGACTTCCTTTGATCTGGATGCCATGCCTTTACTTATAAGTTGAGCCACACAGAAGGATTTCCTCACTACTTAAGCTAATTGGTGGTCAAAGTTTAGGTTACTATCCATTTGTGTTCCTAGGTCCCTCACACTAGATCTACTTTTATGGGTATGCTATCAATATTATAATTTGCAGGGATATTTGATTTACCAAAGTGTATGATTATGCATTTTTTAGCATTTAGTCTCAGACCATGGTTTTGGCACCAGTCATTTGTAGTTTTTAGGCCTGTTTGTAGGATGTCAACTTACTTTGAGGATTCAGTGATTGCTACCAGCTTACAGTAGTCAGTGAACTTGGTGACCCCGAGACCCTCAACACTGGCCTTCACTTCAAAAAAGTATATACCAAACAGGAGGGTTCCCAACACTGAGCCCTGTGGGACACTGCTAGTAACAGTTTTTTTATCAGAAGTGGATTCACCTCTCCGGACAACATGTGTCCTGTCAGTGAATCAGTTGGCTATCCATTTGATGATGTAGGGGGTTGTATCTAACTCAGTAAGTTTATCTATGATCCCAGACTGGAGGATTGTGTTGAAAGCTTTGGCCAGGTCTAGATAAGTGGTGTGTACTGTTGTACCTTCATCTATGGCCCTGGTGACTTTCTTGAACAAGTCCACCAGACTGAGCAGGAAAGACCTCCCTTTGACAAAGCCAAATTGGGTTTGGTTCAGTTTATGGAGAGTTCCTATGTTGTTATTGATCAGGTTCTTGATAATTCTCTCCTTGGCCTTGCAGATAAGACTGGTCAAGCCTATGGGTCTGTAGATCCCTGGGTCACTTGATGGGCCCCCCTTGTACAGAGGGAAGACTGTTGCAATCCTCCATTCTTCTGGGACATAACCTGTCTGGAAACCATGATAACAGGGATTTCTAGTGGCCCTGATAGATTCTGTTTAAGCTATTTAAGAAGCATCCTGGAATGTTGTTGGGACCCATGGAGGCTGTTTTATGGCTTTAGTGACCACTTTAAGGCTCTGTCCCTCAAAATGGCTGGTATGGGGATGGTTGCAGGTATTTCTTTAGGTGTGGTAGTAGGTGATGGGGGTAGAAGTTTGAACTGAACTTGTTGGCCAGCAGGTTTGCTATAGTTTCAGGCTGGGTGTATGTGTTGCTGTTCATGATTAACTTGGCATATTGCTGAGCATTTCCCATGAGGTTATGAACTTTATTAAAAAAAGTCTTTATGGCTATCTTTCACCTGGCAGGTTGTCTTTGCTTCATGGTTTGCTTTGGCAGATTTGACCAGCTCCCTAATTTGTTTGTTTAGACTGGTGATTGCCTTTTTGCACTGTTTTTGTCTGTTCCTTCTTGGCTTTGGAGAGGATTTTTTCCTTTTGTTGACTAGCCTGTTTATGCTAGGGATCCACAGGGTGGTTTATTTTTACCAGTAATTGTAGGTTTGACTCGGACAGGGGCTGCCTCCTTTATGCAGCTATGAATATGGTTGTACAGCACTTTTGTGTATAGCTCAGAGTAGGCCTTTGCACCCTGTAAATCAACAAATATCTCTTAACCCACTCAAAAACCTAAGCCATCAACATTTAAAGAAACGTGGTAGCATTGCAGTGATAGCACTCTTAACATTCCAGTGTACAATGCCTGTCATGCATTCAGACCCACTAAGAACTGTGGGAGAGTATCTTTATTCAAGATTCCATTGCTTCCCAACAGATTTCACATGATACAAACCTGTAACTGGTTGAAGTCCTAGTTACACTGAATAAAATTAAGTAAGATAATAGAGCTAATTGTGGGTCCCTATCTATGATCCCTTCTGAGCATGCTGACTACAATAAACAGTTAGAAAAGTTAGCAATCAAGCCAAATATCTTTCTTATGGGTGACTTCAATTATCCACACATAAACTGGCAAAAAGATTTACTACAAATAACGAGTGTGCCCAGAGATTTCTAGACTTTTAAATGCCAGTGCACTTGACCAAATTGTCCCCCCTACCCACAAGATGCATAAGTCTTCTTGATCTTGCCTTGAGAAACATTTCTCCCAGTTGCACCAGCCCTCTATTTACCCACTTGCTATTCAAGCCTTATCATGCTGATGTGATCTTCTGTAGAAAAGCCTGTTTCATGGCCCCTGATAACTCCCCTACATTCAGGGATTACTCCAAGACCAATAGCTTACTATTTACTGATCTTATTTGCAATCACAAATGGTTTAGCTCATTGACAAATCTTGTAAGTGTAACTGTTGCTTACTGTTCTGAATTTCCCTCTGAGATCGATGCAGTGTGGTATCTGTACCAGTCCAGACTAAGCATAATGGCAAGTTTAGAACTAAACCCGTATGGTGTAACTACCACGTCAGCAAATCGTATTAAAAAGAAAAAGCTCCTGGGCATCAGTAAAAGATGTCTACTTCATCATTATAAAAGGGATTAAACACTGATAAGGAAGTCTCTCAAACTTACTTTTAGGAAATGTAAGGTCAACTATGAACTGTGTGCTAATTCAAAAGAAAAGCATAAGGCCTTCTTCAACTATAGTGGGAAGATTTGAAGTAACTTATAATTATGTACTGAACTTATTTCAAATGGAACCTCATTCTCTGACCCCAAGGATGCTGCTAATATTCTCCTGAACAAATTCTCTTCCAACTTTACTCCACCCACCCTCCCCCTCACATTCCCCCTTCTGAGATCTGTTTGGACTAAATTCGTTTTTGGTACTTTCTAAAATAAAAAATCCTTCTGTCTAAAGCACAAATTTTATTAAATGTGAATGAAGGCCCTTATTTGAATATAATGAACTTGTATTTACTTTGGACAATACTGGTGAATGACAGAAAGTATATTACCAGGAAATGGAACTCTAATGTAGTGCCGACTATGGAGGATTTCTTATCTCTTTTGGAGAAAACAGCATTGATGGAGATCAGTACTAAAGAACTCAGAATTTACCCTAAGCCATTACTCAACAATCCCTGGAGAAAAGTTCTGTCATTGATTTATATCTGCAAATGGATTTAGTCTCTCTGTGATATCTATGTAACTGAATTTACTAGCTATGTTTCATAAATATTAGTTTTTTTTTTATTTATGTCAGGCCAAATGTAAATATTGTATATAGTTATTTAAACTGATATTTGAAATTCAATGTAAGTGTTTTAATAACATTTGTTTTGGAAACAATAAAAATATCTGAGAGAAAAACCCTACTTCCATAAGTCCTATGCAGTATAACACCTCTATCAGTTCTTCAGTTTGAGTGTCCCCCTGGTTATGCCCCTAAGGAATGGTGAATGGCAGCTGTGGTGTCCTTGCATAAAGTCTGTCTATTGACCCAGAAAATGACATGCTTATTAGTCTATTATTTATTTACAATGGTTTGGAACATATTGTAGCTGCAACTATAAAAAATGATATGGGTAATCTTATATATATATATATATATATATATATCTCCCACCCTGGATACAAATCAGTTTGGCTTTGTAAAAGTCAGATTGTGCCTGCTCAACCTGGTTGAGTTCTTTGAAAATGTAACTGAGACATGGAAACGAGGCATATAATCAGCACTGCTTATCTAGACCTTGCCAAGGCCTTTGACAGTATCACCATGCTGGGATTATTGACAAACTCTTACTACTCAACATTAACCAATACATAGTTCATTGGATTGGTAATTGACTGTCTGCTAGAAACCATACAGTTAAGGTCGAGAGTATTAGCTCTAGACAGAAAAATATTACTAATGGTATCCTACAAGACTGAGTCCTGGGTCTCTTCCACTTTGGTATACATTTCTATGATATAAAAGCTGACACCAAGGTACTTTGGCTACCCAAGTTTTCTGGTAATTGCAGACTGGGGACAGTTATCAAATCCTATTCTAATACTCAAATTCTCCAGCAATGGCTGAACCAAACAAATGTATGGTGTTTTAATAATGGGCTTACCTTAGTATCAAGAAATTCAGCATAGTATCCTTTGGTAAATTTGGCATCACTGCTGCTTACCGTATGCATAACATTACACTTAAATATGACACAATCAGCAGAGACTTGGGTTACATATTTAATAACAGATTCCACTTTGACAGCCTTGTCTGTGTGGTGATTAAAGATACTTCTGTCATGTGCAACTTATCCTATGTGATATCCCTTCAAGGTCCAAAGAAGTTATAATCTCACTTTAGTCATTCCTTATTAGGCCCATTACTGAATATAATTTACCCTAAGGCAGGAAGCTCACCCAGCACCTAAACCAGCTTGAGACACCTCAGTGCTTCCTCACCAAAAACATCTTTGGTCACAGTACCCTTAGTAATTCTTGTGATGCCCCACCACAGGACCAGTAATCAAGGAGCCTCAATCCTCACCACTGGCAACAGTGGGGGAAGTGCACTGGGAGGATGACAGGGTAGACACACAGTAATTTCAGGTGCAGCTTTCTACATCAAGTGCAATTTCCCTTAAGAGCACATAGAGACCATAGTCCATCTGGGGCTGGTTTCTTCCTCTTTCTCCAGATCCCCATTAAAACTCTGCACTGGCACAGCTATAGAATTGAGATCTCAGCTGAGTGGGCAGGCCAAGACCTCCAGCACCCTCTCTGTCCAACCAGTGCTTAGTGGCCCTGCCCAAGTAGCTGACATACACACTCTTTGAGGTTTGATTCACACACACACACACACACACACACACACACACACACACACACACACCTGGAAAATGTTGGCACAGGTTTACTAGCTATGCCCCCTTTTGCGCAGACCGTAAGGTAGTTATCACTGCCACCAGCAGCTCTTATCAGCTACTTTATGGTCCTTAACAAAGGGTGTCCAATCTTACTGTATAATGTTACTATTAATACAGAGAGTAGGCAAGGATATTAGAACTGGCCTACACAGTGTTACTCTCAGAACTTGAATATCTCTACACAGATCAGCCACAATGAAAGGTTTAAATATATTTAATAATAAATAATAAAAGAACAGGACAAATATATATATATATATATATATATATATATATATATATATATATATATATATATATATATATTCACAGTGATATCAGAGTTCAAAACCACAGGAAATATTTAAAACAGCATTGCAGGACAGTCTCAAATAAATAAGAAAAATATCTAAACTGAGCTTTACTAAATTCCTGACTGTATGTAAGAGAATTACTGTAACCTAAGAACTTCCTGATAGAGCAAGGCAGATGTGGTGAATGGATCTCCTAGTTTTTGTTAGGTCAAAGGCAGAATACAGAATGCTGTGCCTCTCTCAGAGATTCCTCAAATTAATATCTCAAATATTACTGCTGGGATAGCTTGCAGAATGGCATCACTTCTTGTCATCTGACTTCTAGTCCCCTGACCCAAAACAACCATTGATGGCAGCTTGTAGCATTTAGCATCTACCTGTAAAAATACATAGACAAGGGCTTTCCCTCAGATCTTTGGCAGATGTTGGAAGTCATAAAACAATAAAACACTTCAAAGACAATACAGAAGGTTCCCTAGTTTTAGACATTGTCTCCTTGCTACATTGAAGCTGAAAGATATCATATTTTATTGTGTAGCCATGAAATAATTTAATTTTAGCTATTTTTTCTGAAGTTTTGCTGGACTGAAGTTAACCTCCTGTGTTCCGGTTTCACTGTTAAAATATATACATTTAAACAGTTACTATAGTGCATGCACATTTCTGTTCTATTCCAGTAGGGCATGCTGTGGTTACATTTTAAGCACAAGCAATTTATAAAATATTTTTTCAACACACGTTTGTACAAACGGTTCTAATGCATTTGTAACAAAAGCTTCTTACATGAATCATGTTGATATTCACAAATAACAGGTAATTATTTATAAAATTTCAGATAGCTGTGCTGGCAATATCTCCTTTCATGACAACTCTAATAGACTAAAATCTCTTTTCTCTCTACTCAGTGTCATACAGAATCCTGAGGAGTAATCTCAGTTTAGCTTTCTATACTGTGAATGACCCAACACTCATTGAACTTCTTCACCTAAACAGAAAAGAGGGAGGTTGGCATAATGGTTAAGATATATGCCTTGCAGACACAATGTTCAGGGTGTGATTCTCACATATGTTAAATGGCTGAGCTTACAATAGCACACACGGGCAGTTAGCCTAGCACTAACCTATGACCCTACGAAAAAGCATTGTAGAGACGTAAATCTGCATTATCACATCAACAAGACCAGATGGCATGACAGCTACCAAACCCAACGTATACTCCATTTCTGAAATAGGCTTCCCTTACCTACCACCGTAGTGACCCTTAAACCCAATCTGTATGACTAGATGATTGCTCTCAAATTTCCAGCAGGGTTATCTGGAGAAAGATTACTTAATGGGAGTCACTAATTTCCCACCAGTACAGGGTGATGTGACTGAACTTCTTAATTGTCCACTCTGGCCATAACCTTAGCAAAATCTAAGAACCTATGACCTATAAAGATTCTATAATAATTAATTAGGCTGCTAGAAAAGTGAAACTTACACATTACAGAGGGAATGTTCCCAGTTCTTTCCTACAATAAAGAAATAATGCAGTAATATAACTACACTTATCTATACCATTATGAATATATTGAAGACTAAAAGGCAGTTTTTGTGTTCCTTTGTTATTAAAATGATACAGTGACTCACGTAAAAACAAATGTTCATCCAAATATTCTATGAGCTAATTTCTAGCTAATCTTTCAAGCACTTTAACCAGGGTGATGTCATAACTATAAGATGGATAGTTGTTTTAATTGCATCATGGTGATGAGCTCTGCATCATTTTAAACAGTAGTGCTATGCTTGTGTTTATTCGCTATCTGCTTCTGTAGCTGTATTTATTATTTTTGTGAAGTGTTTAAGATTATAATCACTATAAGTAAAAGTAAATTTGTTAAATTAAGAGTATACACAATAGTGCTATGCTTGTGTTTATTCGCTATCTGCTTCTGTAGATGTATTTATTATTTTTGTGAAGTGTTTAAGAATATAAACACTATAAGTAAAAGTAAATTTGTTAAATTAAGAGAATGCACAAAACCCCATCAGTATATTTATAATTCAGTCAAGGTAATAGTTTCTTAGCTTCATAGGTACTTACTAGGCTATTTGTCAGTGAGGATCTTTAGAAACTAAGTCATATATTTCCATGATGTTTTCATTCCTATATTTTAAGTAAAAATAGCCCAGAGATGAGCAGAACATTTACAGGTTGCCCCTTTCCTTGAGGGACAAAGATGCTAAACCTAAGGTTAATTTGTGGTTAGCCATTTACTCATCCAGATTACATTTGAATACTCACGTTTTCTGTTATGTCCCAGCACACATACTGTACCACTCACAAGGGGATATCCTTTGCTGAGTATTGTGACCTTCCTAGTCACTTCATTAAAGGTCCAATACTAATGACTGGTTTTGACGATCTGTAAGATGAGTTCATTTTCTCTTTGTTACTGGCAACAGATGTATTAGCTGATTATCTGTTTTTTGACTGTAATAGATTAATCTTCAAGTAGTTTTATCTGTATTATTATTACAGGTGTCCTTTAACAGATGATGTTTTCATATATGGGCGATTTGTTTTCTCACTAGCTTTTGCAAATTCTGAATTTATTATCGTAATTTTTACTCATTTGCTACAATATGAGGCAGCAAGCTATTATTTCAAGTTCTTAAGGACATTGCTGAGTATTTTTTTCATTGCAGTTGTTGAAACATCTGCACATTCAACGTATCTAGTACATTTCCAAAGCAGTTTACAGAGGGAAGTGCTTAAGTTACCTGCATAAATGAAGGAACTTAGAAGTTTATATATCACATAAACCTGATTATAAAAACAAAATGTGGAAGAAATGTTAGAAAGAAAGTGTAGTCAAAAGCATGGTTTGAATGACATCCAAGTAGTTAGTGACTATTCAGCATTAATTTAATGTGATTATCTGCACTACCGTGAAGCCCACCCACAGCAGTGTTTATTTAGAGAACACTTCATTGCAGGTCCTGTTTCAAAAAGTTGAGCACAATTAGCCATGATACAAACATTCTAGAGTTTTATGACAGTTTCAGGCTGGGAATGGAGAATGTTTGATTAAATGGCAAACTCAGAACTTGGCCAGAGGTTTAAATAAATTATTCTTTAACAAATCGGCCTACTGATTTTGCATTATGTTACATATGAGATTAGTCATTTGAGCTCACTGTTTTCTATATGCCACCCCAATTCAGTTTTAATTAGGCTGCTGCCCTCAGCTGTCACAAAGTGAGTGCCCTCAGTTCAGTATTTGCAAAGTACAGTAATGCCCATTTTTTATTGAGCATAGCAAGTGTTTTAACGTGTGTTAGCTCATTTCCATAATGAATATGATGATATATTTTAGAATTGTGGATTCCTTAATAGCTACTGCACAGTAATTAGATTAGAAGAAAAACACCAGCCAATGGGAGGTGTTTTAATCCCTGCATAAAGTGAATACCAGTCACTTACTAGAGGTACTTGTATCTTGTGAGACAGCAGCAGCAATTTGTGAACAAGAGGTGAAAACAGAAATTTTAATATTTAGAATTTTCTACTTATGTGTTTATCCTCTGCCATGTAGTTGGAAATCTATCACACTAAATTCATTCATGCCTATGTGGTGCTAACAAACATCACACAACATCACACAACATAGTTGTAATAATAGATTTTGGGAATACATTGTTTTTATTGGCATTTTTGGCACAGAAAGGTAAAGCCAATGCTTTTCTCCAGCCACTTTGTGTTTTAGTACAAGGGCTAGGCATTTATTTCACATGAAGACCATCTGGGATTTCCTCTTAGATAACCCACATTTTGTAGCGTAACAGTGCTGGCTGGAAAACCACACATCCTGTGATAAGCACAGGTCTAATTCCTGACGTGTATACCTGAATAGCTTTGTAGGTCTTTGTGTGTGGCCATATTAAAATGAGGGTATGAAGAAGCCAGGATAATCCAGGTGGGAGTGGCATACCTCTTCAGAGTTAAGTGCAGTAAGTAAATCATGTATTTGGAAGGAAAATATGTAAGGCCATGCTTTACCTCAAGACATGCTCACATTACAAATTAAAAAGATCCTGTTGAGACTGCAAAAGATAAAAAAATAACAAATGAGAGGGCTGTTGTCTCACTCATTTTTTCTGTTTGTCTGCTTAGCTGTTTTCATAATTAGCAATACTAAATCAGCTATGTATATTGTATTTAAACTTGTCCTTCTGACATAAGTTGTGGCTAAAATAAATCTGTGGACCCGTCTACTTACCTAATTAACAAGAGGCATAAGTATATGATTTAAAATGCATAGACCTATGGAACACAGCTAGAAATTTAATTTTGTTTTTATTGGTGTGGCTTAAGCCGCTGAAAAGTTCATTGAGACAGTTCTAAGAATTATGTAAAAAAGTTCAGGTTAGGGTGCAGGAGTTCTACAAAACAAAATGACAGTGCAAATTAGAACATTAGTCTTGATCATTCAGTACACTTATCCTAGACCTAGTTAAAGTTTGAATCATGCTAATTAGGGTTACCACCTGTCCCACCTTGCGAGGGACAGTCCCTCTTTGGGCAGTTGTGTCCTGACAAAAAATTGTAAAAATGGCAAAATGTCCTGAGATTTTTAAGACAAAATTATTTCTTATATTTTATGTAATAGTTGCATAAAACAGTTATTCTGTATCTGAAATACCTAAATGTTATAAGAAACAGAATAAGCAGCTAAAATGCTACAAGAATAAGCTTTTATTTAGGCAAAAAAGTTAAGTTCTATCCTTTGTACTGGCCGTGGGTATGTGTCTGCCTGTAAAATCTGATGTTTGTACCAAAAAATGTCCCACTTTGGCCATTTGAAAAGGTGGCAACCCTAATGCTAAGTATTTTTAATACCTGGGTGCATCTAATTTATCTTTATAAGTGATTGATGCTCCTCACTTGGGAACTGTGTAAATTTACTTAACTTTGCAGGCATGCAGTTTTGTACCAAGCAATCCTACTGAAATTAAGAGCATTGTAATTACAATCCTCAGAAGGTAAATAACTGTAAGTTGGAATTGGGGGGAATGCAGACAGATTCCATGAATGCTGTCTTTCATACTTTTCCTCTTTTCAGTGGGACAGTGATCTCAGAGTTATTGTATATAACTAGGGATGTGGGTGTACAGCCCTCATGTCACACAAGGCAGGGGAAAAACACTTTAGTAGAAAAGCTTTAAGGGTGTAATGATGAGTTGCTGAATTCAGTTCTATTTAGGATAAAGGACCATAGGAGATCTGTAGGCTATCGACCAGGAGGTAATTTTAAGCCTAGCCATTTCATCCCAATGTAATGCCATAGAAATACTAGTCAATATGCAAGATTGCATTTAATGATGACTGCCCATGTCCAGGAGGGTTGTGGGCTCTATACCCAGTAAGAATTTATGGTGCCCCATCCACTCATCTAGGTACCTCTTGAATAGTGTCAAAGAGGTGCTCTGTTTCACATGAATTGGTAGCCTGTCCCAAAGACACGGGAGTCCCTGGGAGATAAATATGTCCCTCCAGCATGTCCTATTTAAGTCGCAGGCCATATTTAGGTCCCTGGAATGGGTGACCCTAGTCCATTTGACTATGTAGCAAGATTATTAGGCTTGGGTCTTGCATTGCTCTGTAGGCCAGGTATAAGTGTCCCCTAAGAAGTCTGTACGATATGGAATATAGTGACAGGGACTTTAGTTGGTCCGTGAAAGGCACATGCTGAAGCCCCTTGATCTTCTTTGTTAGAAACCTCTGAGGTCTCTCTAATTGCTGCAGGTGCTTAGTAAGGTACATGCCAAACGGGGAGTTATACTCAATTATGGGCAGAATAAGTGCCTGGTATAGGGGGGTTATAACTTCTTTTGCTCTTGAGGTGATGCCTTTACTAATCGAGTGTGCCACATAGAAAGCTTTCCTTACTACAGTAGACACATGGTGGTCAAAGTTAAGGTCACAGTCAACATGTGATCCCAGGTCCCTTACCACTTCATGGGTACTTAGGATATTGCTGTTGATTTTATTGTGTGAGGGGACATTTTTTGTTACAAAGGGAATGAAGATGCATTTCTTTGCATTCAGTTTGAGACTGTGACTAATACACCAGTCGCTGGTCTGCGTGAGACCCTCCTAGAGTATACTGACATCATCTGGGGATTCAGTGATTGCACCTAGTTTGCAGTCAGTCAACCACAACCCCTTAGTTTTGACCTGAACTTCTGAGAAGTATATACCAAACAGTAGGGGGCCCAGCACTGACCCCTGTGGCACCCCACTGGTAACAAGTTTGCTGGTTGATGTGGAGTGACCCACTTTGATAGTGTGTGCCCAGTTTGTGAGCCAGTTGGCAACACATTGTACAACAAAGGGATTTATATTTAGTTTCCTAAGTTTATCTGTAATGCCTGAATGTGAGATTGTATCAAAAGCTTTTGCCAAG
>NC_056741.1:327224838-327309838 GCF_019279795.1 Protopterus annectens | reverse complement strand
CAGGTGCATTTTTCAAGGAATATAGTTTCTAGTGCATTTTCAAGGAAATGTGCTTCAAGTGAAGATAAGTTTACTGCTGCTCATGCTATGTCTGTTTACAATGTGCAACTGTTTTGTTTAGCAAAAAATTATATCACTATTGTAGAGGATTTTAAAGCAGTGTTAGTAGCACCACAAGTAGCATCCTTGCATCTTGATACAGACGGGCGTGGATTCTACTCCCACAACATATAATTGAATTGCTGTTACTGTATTGCATTTTATGGGGGTGGGGTGCTGCAGTCCTGAGTATGTCCTCCTTTGGATGAGATGCCTAGTAACCATGAACCTGTTTTCAGTTTGCCATCCATTCTCTGGCCTATTGCAATATTACCAGCTTACCATGTTTTTTAATGCACCATAGGCAATCTGTACTTCAACGGCAGCAGGCACTGAATTTGTAGATGAAACACTGAAATATAAAGTTGTTTGCTAGCAGCAATCTTTTCATTAGCTACAGATCTCCTTAATGTGGAATTATTCAGATGACTTTTACTTCTGCAGAGATTGTGCATATCAACTGATATTGGTGGATTGTAATGACAGAAATTTAAATGTCCTTTTATTGTTGAAATGTTCTGAATTGGGCAGCTTTGTCATTAGTGGTTTATATGTTTTGTTTCATTGCTCACTGGAAAAATGTTCAAAACTATTAACTTAAAACATGGTCTAGTAAACAGTGTTTTATTATACAAGGGATATAATTCAGTATAGTTAGGAAGGTAAAGCAAATAACTTTTGCATGGTCCTAAAATATGTGCAAGGGGGCTTATGATTTGAAAACATCCCAAAAGCAAACTTCATCCACCACTGGCCAGATGCATTGTCTTTGAATGTGGGTTCCAATGCTGTCTCAGTGAATGTGAATTTCAAAGGCAGAGAAGTTTTAATGCTAAGTCTGTTTTCATTGTGAGACTGTATTGCTTTGTTTAGCAAATGTCTATTAGTGTCTGTGCTATAAAATTTTAATTAAAAATTTTAAATGAAATCCAAATAACTATAATCATTATAGAAGTAAAGCATAAAACAGTATGCTCACTGAGAGTTTTGAACAGTGTTTATGAGGACTGGGAAGAAATAGCCAAGGAATGGGGTACTGGAATGGCTGTGTGTGTGGGGTGGGCTGAGTGTAGGGGGGATAGGTGGGTTGACTCAAACACAAGTATGCTTTATTTATATTAATTATTAATTAATATCAATCTAAAAACACAATCCAAAATATAGGGGTCCACCAAAATATTTCCTTTATAAAACGGGTCTACCAGTTTGCAAACTTTCAGAACCACTGTGCATAAGTCTGTGAGAGTGAGTATGATTGTTGCATTTTTCCAGCATCTGCAGACCTTAACTGATATTTCTTTTACTTTTTGTTATAGCTTCTTCCCCTTTATGTTTTGGCCTTTAGATTCGTCTTTAAAAAGTGTAGTTGTGCAGGGTTGTATTACCCAGTGAAAAACATATTCAGCGAACCATTTGCCTGGGAGGGGGGATGTAGTATTTGCCATTGTTCCATTTGCTGGAGCTTTAACCGTGCAACAAAAAGGACTAGACAAGAATAGCTACAAAACATTATATAGAAAATGGTTTCTTTGTGCAACTCATCTCAAGCTCAAACTGGGAACTTAAAAGACTCTGCAATACCAGACCATCAACTCAGGTATGTCCTCTATTCCCAGCAAAGATCATTAAGAAACTCCTGAAAACAGAAACATTACCCATATTTACAGCAACAGCTCTGGAAACAGTGTCTCAGGGCCTACAGCAGGGGGTTAATTTATGAATTCCCAAGCTCCCAGGTGCGCCAAGTTTGATTAGTAGCTTGAATGTATGAAGCTCTGGCCCATCAGGAGAGGGGGTGTTCATCGACATCACACCCTTAGAAGAGGTGTGATCGACAGAACACAGTATCTCCTAGATGTGCAAAAGAACACCTATGGGTGGAGGGGAGGGTGTGAAAATAAAACTAGTTTATAATAACTCCCCTCAGCAAGCAGTGAGTTTAAAACAGAGGCTGCATCAATGCAAGGTTAAACAGGTACATTTTCAAAGAATGGTTAAAAATCATCCAGTATTGGAGTTCTCTCAGCAAAACAGGTAGCACGGTCCAGAGCTGGGGACTTCTCAAACCTTGTAGCTGTTTGTATGATGTCCCCAGTGCTATATCTGCATTAAGGCAATCCTTGTTTTGAACTGATTAGACCATGCTGTTAGTTTTTCAATTTCTCTATGCGTTCATTAGCCCCAGTTATATTTACTGCCTATGTAAATATAATAAGCATACTGAAATACAGTGTAATCTCTAGATCCACAAACACCACAGTATTAAATGAATGATAAGATCTATTATTTTATTTAGAAAGAAGTGGAGCTGCATTACTACGCTACCTTTTACCAGCACAGCGGTGCAGAGAGTAGTATCATCACCTCACAGCAAGAGGTTCTGTGGTTCGATTCTCAGCTGAGATAACCTATGGCCTCACTTTTTTTACCTGAGTTTTCTCCAGGTGTTTTGATTGTCCCTACATAAAAAAGGCATTCACTAGGTAGACTGGCAAGTGTATACTGCCCGTAGATGTATATGTGTTTTGTGAGCGCGTGTGTGTATGTGTGTGTGTGCGTATATCATATGAAAGAAACACCCGTCATTCTACTTCCTTATCCTATTTGCCTAATAAACTGTGGATGGTGGCAAATGGTTCTGGGGTTATTCTAGGAATTACATGTGACTTGACAGCATTAGATGGATGCTACTTTTTCTTATTTTATGTAGTCGCAATTGTGTTTTCCCCTTTCTGAACAATAATTGAAATAGAAGGTTACAATCACAATAAATAAATAAATAAATAAACAATCAATTGAAAATATCAGAGCTCCCTTTTTTATAAAAATTCACTTGCTACATTTAAAGGAATTCCATTAAATAATATCATCTGAAGCTAATTCTAACCATGGATTGAGTGAAAATATCTATTTAATTAAATTTGAAATAAAATGCCTCCCAATTGTTAATTTTTTTGCAAACTGTCCAGATTTTTGCCTCATATTTCTGGTTTATTCCTCATAAAATCTGTGGACTTCTAGCAAATCACTGGAGTTGATGCCACTAAGTAATGACCAGCATTTGAGTTTTAGACTTCATATCCTTCAGAAAATACATACTAACAGGAGATCATGCCTGTTAAACCTTGGGTGACTTCTCTGAAATAGTCATCAAAGCCATGGACAAGGGGAAGGCAGTACACACCACCTACTTTGACCCAGCCAAAGCCTTTGGCACTATTCCCCACTCGGGCATAATAGATTAACTCTCCCAGCTAGGCATCAACCCGTATGTTACCAGATGGGTAGCTAACTGGCTTACTTTTAGAACTCACTGAGTCAAAGTAGGGGAAGCCACCTCTAGTAGTAGACGTTTAACGAGCAGTGTACCCTAAGGATCAGTCTTGGGGCCTCTACAGTTTGGGATATTCTTTTCTGAGGTGCAAGCCAAAACCAGTGGTCTGTGGCTAATCAAGTTTGCAGATGACTGCAAGCTGGGCCCTGAATTAAATTCCCCTAGTGGTGTGAACATCCTCCAAGAGGGCCTTACACAAACTAATGATTGGTGCCAGAAGCATGGCCTCAACTGAATGCCAAGAAATGCTTCAATATCCCCCTTGGGGAAAATGTCATCCCCACTAATTATCACATTAATAACAATGTACTAAGCATGCAATTAATTGTGAGGGACTTGGGCACCCAGGTTGATAGCAACCTGACTTTTGACCACCACGTTGCCTCCATTGTACAGAAGGGTTTCTACATGGCCCACCTCATAAATAAGGGTATTTTATCCAGGAACAAGCAGGTCATAACATCCCTGTACTCTTCCCTTATCAGACCCATTATCGAGTACAATGTCCCCTTCAGCATGTACCTTGCCAAGCACATGCAGCAGTTGGAGAGACCACAGAGGTTCCTGACCAGGAAAATCTAGGGTCTCAAACACCTATCTTATACAGATTGGCTAAAAGCCCTGTCCCTCTACTTAGTCTCAAACAGACTGCACAGAGGTGACCTGTGTCTGGCATACAAGGCCATTTCACACCCAGCCTTGATGGAGTTGCTGCATATTCATAAGACAAACTCCACTCGTGCAACCCGTATGCAAGGTCTCAACCTGGACTGTGACATTACTAGAACTTGTTGGCGGGATAGATTTGTGTCCCAAAGACTCCCCCATCTGTGGATTAGACTCCCTCTCCACATCAGGCAGAGTACCTCTCTAGCCCTGTTTAACAGAAAATTGGACGACTGGATGGAAAACAGAAAATATACCCCTGGGATCCCACTTGTGACCCCGCTGGACAAGGGAAATAGGTGCTGACTTTGAAGGAACATGGAAATAATTCTTGGCTAGACTTATAACGGCCTCCTGGCCAATAGCCTAGTATCATCCTATGTACCTAAGTTATTCTATCAACTTTTTAAGTTTGTAAAAGCAATAATTAAACTCTGTCTCTGATTTAGGACCTTTGTCCTCCCATTATTTTTGGCTTTGTGCATGTATCTTGAGTTAAGATGTTGAAAGGTATGGCTGTCACCTCTGGGAGAGTTTGTAAAACATAGTCTAACTGGTCTTTAAAATGTTCACAATTTTATTCCCAAAAGGAACAAGTACAACAAATAAATCAAATGCATAAACTAGTTATCTAACAGTACATTATATGTCCTTACATTCACTGCTGCAGTATTCCTTACAAATGGGATACCCTGCCATGAAGCCCACCATCTGGCAGTTTACCAAAGTCTACCATTTCTTTATGGTATGCTGAAAGTCACCTGCACACTCCTTGCGTGGGGTAGGGCATAAATGTGATGTTCAGGCATGCCATCCTCAGAATGTTTTTGTCACCAGTCCGAACGCTGTTTTAACTGTCACTCTGTTACCTCCATCTATTTTGTTTCTTGTTTTTCTGTTTGTTGGCTTTCCTGTGCTTAATCCTTTTACTGGAGTCCTCACAGTTGCAGATAAGTACCCAGGTGGGTTTTTGGTTAGTTTTTCTGTTTGTTTTCTGCTGTTTTGGGTTAATGTAATCCAGGAAGGGTAAATGCCAGTGTGGAAGACTGATTCCCCATAAAGACCACCATGATAACTGTCTTTTTTACCTAGATGTGGCTCATGACCATATGTCTTGTTCAATTTGTCAGATGTTTGTCCCCAAAACTCTTTGTAGTAGGCTTTCTTCCCTTTCCTTGTATCTTAAGCACCAGCGTCTTAAGCTTCTTGCTGCAGATACTGTGGATGGAACTTCCTGCCCTGAGGTTCAGCTGTCAGGGATGAAGAAAGTGCACAAGGTAAGACTGGAATCTTCCACTGTCCAGCCTCTGCCAGGAGTTTCACCTGAGGTTATGCAGCTGGACGCTTGCCCAGTTGTTTTCTCAGATTCCTCTACCACGTCTGGGTTGGAAGCCGGTGAAGATCTGGTGGGCAGCATGTCCGACGAGGCTTTGCAGGTGTCCAGTTTGGGCATTCAGAGGGAACCGTGGTTGACTGTTTCCTTGGGGTTTAGAGGGATTCTGCAGTTTCTCTTTAGGGAAGAGGTTCCTACTGCAGTTGTGAAATGCCGCCAGATTTTATTTGGATAAAACTAAAGCTATCAGAAAATCTGACCAATTATTTGTTTCCTTTCATCCTAGGTTTGTAGGTTTGGCTGTTTCCAAGCAAACTATTTCCATTTGAATTTCAAAGGCTATTTCCTTTGTTACACTTTTCATGGTGAGAGCCTTCCTTCTTCAGTAAAGGCTCATTCCACTAGAGCTGTGGCTTCTTCTGGTGCTTTTTTCAAAGATTTAGATGCTAATTCTATTTTTGAAGCTGTTATCTGAACTTCTGTGCATACCCTTACCAAACATTACTAGTTGGATGGTATCTCCAGGGCTAGAGCTGGTTTTGCTGCTGCCATTCTTCATGGCTTCTTGGAGGGCTTTGCTGCTTCCTCCTCCCAGGTTTCTTCTTGAGCTTTGGCACTCTCCCATTTGTAAGGAATACTGCAGCGATGAATGTAAGGACATAGTACAGTTGTGTAAAATCTTACCATAAAGGTAGATGTCCTTGCCTTCACCGCTGCAGTATTCACTCCCTCCCTCCATCCCCCTGGTCATTTTTCCTTCCTGGATGTGCAGGTTCTCCTTGGTTTTCCTTGGACTGCTGTTCCTACTGTGACAATCATTTCTGAGGATGGTACACATGAATGTCACCTTTATGCCCTAAGGAGTGTGCAGGTGATGTTCAACGTACCTTAAAGCAATGGTAGACTTTCATAAACTGGCCAGATTGTGGGCTTCACGGCAGGGAATCACATTTGTAAGGAATACTCCAGTGGTGAAGGAAAGGACACCTACCATTCTGGTATGATTTTACACAACTGTACTTTATTGTCTGTGGGTTCCACAATTACCTCTCACAGATAGAAAAATGCAATTGTTCTGCATTCAAGTGCATATAAGCAGTGTGTGTGTGTGTGTGTGTGTGGGGGGGGGGGTCCTCTTGTACTCCTCTGAATTCCTTTTGGGAGATGTCCAAGTCTTCTCACACAGTTCACATCATACTGTCTCTTTACTGCAGTTCTTCACCCAGAAGTTATTGTTGCAGATTATAATATTCCCTCAATGAGAGGCAGATGTCTCTGGTTTGATAAGGATGTATCCCTCTATTTTTGTACATTGTGACTCAGATGGTGCTCATTTCAGTTAGGCTATGCCACCAATACAAGATGTAGCTATCCTGGGTCTATATCACTTCAACGAAATGGCTGAAGTTCAAACACCATATGTTCGAACTTCTAACCTCGAAGTGCAAAAACATCAAAGTCTTAGAACACTTATCCAAGCTAAAAACACAACACAAGCACCACAAAACTAACACAGCACACACAACCACAACAGCAATCAAATCCTACACCTAACCCTACACTAAACTGTACATACACTACTATCTATCATCATATCATCACACCACCTCACCCACATGCATCTAAACTATAACCACACTATCCGCTCTAACCCTAAAGTCTGTCAGTATCACACACCCCATCTCACCCGCGCCCTAACCCTAACGTTCGCACACTTACCTGAACCCGACCCGTAACTTTCCACCACAGTACTGACTATAGCGAAGCCACAGAAATGGCCCACCAAATTCTTTCCTTGGGAAAGAATTCAGTGTTCTACGGCTTTGCGATAATCAGTTTTTGGATGTCACAGTTCGAATATATGGTGTTCGAACTGCTGACATTTCAATGAACTGATAGGAACCCGCTATCCTGACTACCTTCAATTTTAAATTTACAGTGTTTATTTACAGTAATTTGACATCTTTTTACATCATGTTGCCACCATTTGTACAGTATGACTGACTTTTTTCAAGATACCTTGTGAGTGTAAGAGAAAATGGAATAGGTATGCTACATCAGATGACATTTATGTGAATGTGACTGCTGAGTATATTGTCCTAATGATACAGAAAAGTTATTTTATTTTTTTATTTATTTGACATTTGTTGACTGGGGAGGTCCGACTGGACTGGAAGTCTATTTTCAGCAGAGGCCCGGGAAGAAAAGCTCCAAGTACAAGGGTCTATATTACAAGGCCAAAACTTTAGTTAATCGAATAACTAAACATTGGTCTTGTAATATCGAAAGCCAAAAATCTCAAATAGCCGATTTAACGCAGAGAAACACTTCCCTTGGCCGCATAAAAAAGAACCTTGGGGCTGTGCCCCCCACACTCCCCTAACTAAATATACCAACTCCGAGATCATACCAAATTGGAGAAAAGGGCATAATCCACATAATGGCCAAGGGAAGTGTTTCCTTGTGCTTTGGGACTGTTTTTTTGTGGTAATAAAATACATATTTCCAGTAAGGATTTAGTTGCCTTTCTCCTCTGGTGCTTTTGCTACTAGGAAGTGTTTCCTTGTGTTAAATCAGCCATTCAAGGTTTTTGGCTTTCGATATTACAAGTACAAACATTAAAACAAAACAATAAAAATAAAATGCTGCATCAGTATAGTAGTAAAAGTCAGTGATATTTATTCAGAAGCCAATAGTAAGCGCTTTCATCTCCTCAATCAGAGACTTCTTCAGACTAAGGCTTCAAACATTGATTAAAACATTTATATGCAAATTAGCTCATCATATGCTTTTAATTTAAACATACAGTAAACCTGAAATTCCTAAAAGAAAAATTTTTTTACTTAAAAATACAATAATCTAAAAAACTTGCAAAACACGTATATTCTTAACACATATATAATAATATATAATATACTACTGATTTAATGTTTTAGCTCCTTCCTTTTTAAATACATTATAAACTCCTCCCTATTATTTAATCCTGGGGGGAAGCATGCATTTAACCTAACTTGCCAACAATACTCTAACCAACCTAACTCTTCTTCAACATTAATGCTATTGTGTTCATTTTTTAGAACATCCAACACTGTACATTTGAAATTTACTTTACATTTATTTTCTATATAATGTTTACTCATGGAATTGTTCATATCTCCATGTATAATTGCATAGTTATGTTCGTAGATTCTTCTATATAGTTCTCTCTTAGTTCTCCCTACATAAAATGATCTACAGTCAAAACACATTAATAAATACACCCTGTACTACTATTTTCTATCAGTGTGTATATATATATATATATATATATATATATATATATATATATATATATATATATATTGACAATATTTACAGTTGAAGCACTTTACCATACCCCTCTTTGACTGAACTAATTTGGGCCTATTTAGTTTACTCTGAAAATAGTCTTTATAATTCTTGGCCCTCTTTTGTACAAACTTAGGTCCCATTCCTACCTTTAATTTCTCCTCACAATGTTTTATGCTATCTTAAAGCTATTTTCTACATTCCTATTGTCCGTGCTGTTCTTTTGAGCTAAATTTGTTCTCCTATTTTCTACTTTTTCTTCGAATAAGACTTCTACTTCTCTTTGTGGATAACCTGTTGTTTGCATTCTTTTGCAGAAGTTGTTAGCTTCTTCTACAAACACATTATATTCCTTTGTTAAGTTGCTTATTCTTTTTAACTGTCCCTTAACTGTATTCATTTTTGTCTTCTTTGGCTGTAGGCTGGAATAATGAAAATACATCTTATTCTGAAAGTCTTTTTTGTATATTTTAGAAATCAGTTTGTTCCCTTCCTTATATATAGTGAGATCCAAAAAAATAATTTTATCTACATTATAATTGCAGGAAAATTTTAAATAAGAACACACATTATTGATATATTCAAAGAATTTTACTAGCTCATTTTCAGAACCTCCCCATATCAGAAGGACATCATCAATAAAATGCAACATCTTAATTATGCATTTATTGAACTCACTTTCTAATATGTTGGCAGTCTCCCAGCCTTGCATAAAGTCATTGGCATAACTTGGGATTAATGCTGTAACCATTGCAATGCCATTCATCTGAAAATACTCCTGCTCATAAAAAAAACCCAGATAATTATAACTTAGTACTAGATCAATCATCTCCATTAGAAATCCCAAAGTACTTGAAGAAAACTCTTTAGATTTAAATAATTCAGTTCTAACAGTTTCCATTCCTTCCTTATTTGGAATCATAGTATACAGAGAATTGATATCTAGAGTCACTAGTATGTCTGCATCTGATCCATGGATTCCTTCTATTTCTTTAGACAGTCATAGTTATCTTTTATGTAGGTTTTGCTCTTAGGCACTATCTTCTGTAAGTGTTTATCTATGAATACTGACATCCCTTCAGTTTTGCTGTTTTTACTTACTACTATCGGTCTTAAGGGCAGTGAATCTAAGTTTTTATGGCTCTTTGGAATTCCAAAGATCCTGCTTATTTTGGGGTTGGTATTAGATAAATTTATTTTTGTTCTTTCATCTATCTTTCCTGTATAGAACCATTCTTCTATACAGGAATCGATCTGTGTATATCCTGTTTTAACTTCCTTCATTGTAACTGATCTATAACATTTTTTATCTGTTAACATTTCTCCCATTTTTTGTTCATATTCATTTCTATCTAACAATACCATTGATCCACCTTTGTCAGCTTTAAAGACTAATACTTCTTCATTTTTAATTAGCAAGTCAAAACATTAGTTACAAAGTGACTTATAGCATCAAATAGAATTAACAGGGAACAATATTCTTAGGTACAGGACAATCTGGTAAGGCAGAAAAAAACATGAAAGTGAAATAGATTATTTTATAGGAGGCAAAAGAAAAATCTATTATTATAGCAGTAACCCACAACTGGGTGTGGGTAATGCTGGGTGTATCCATAGTTGGCATGATTTGGTCATGAGGGCAAAGCCCAAGTGACCAAACAAAGCCAACTGTGGGTAAATCCAGCATTACCCACACCCAGTCATGGGTTATTGCTATCATACAATGACATTATTTAAGATAAAAGCTAGTTACTTTTCTTAAATAGTGTCCTTGTATAACGGCATTGTGCTGCCTGCATTTTTCGATGGTATCCTGGGGCTTTCGTGATTTACAGCGCATGCGTATGGGACTTTTATTCCCATGCTTGTGCAGTACATCAGTGCTGTGTAAAGGAAACAATGGAGAAAGGAAGATCTCCACTGACTTTTTTTTTTTTTTTTTTAATTAAAAAAAAAGAAATCAGGAGACTTTCATTGTACGGGAATGACAGGACAGATCAAATTAAAGGCTAATCAGCTATGTTTCTTTAGTTTTGCGTAATGTCCCTGTTTATCCTTATATTTTTTCTATCCCATCTATCTCATTCTTTTTAAATCCCAAGTTTTTGAAAGTGTTGTTTTAAGAAAAAAATAAAAAAAAGTAAGAGTATCTGTAGCATGCATTAATAGAAGAAAGACCTGGTGACTGGACTTTTTTCCACTGTTATATGCTTGATTAACAAGGGGCACGCTGATTGGGCTGATCAATCAGCGTGCTTGTTTTTGAATGTTTCTGGCCAGTCATTGTATAATCTGCATTAATGATGCCTGGCAAAAGATAAAGGGTGAGGATTCAAGTATTGCAATATTTAAATAGATTTCAGAATTGTGAAATAGAAATACCAGTCTTAGATTGTAGACAAATGTTTATTTGAAAGCTCAAAAATGATTATACTTATGGAAATCTAGGGAAAATAGAATACAAGACTGCACATGCAGATGCTTAGGAAGTCATTCATTAGATTTCTGATACACAATTAATCCTATTCACAGTTGGTGAGAAATAGAGCATATAGAGCTCAGTGGGAGAAATACAGACAGCCAGTCTCTTGAGGGTGCATATATATAGATACACACACACCCATAAACAAGGCCAAACTGCACATGCTAACACTCAAGTAATCATTCACCAGCAGACCAACACACAACAACACACCTCTGGTCAATTTAGAGAGTCACTAGTTCACCTGATGGTAAGGAAACCAGGGACCTTGGCAAAAACCCAAGTGGACACAAGAGCAACATGCAGCCCCAACACTGAAAGTACCCAAGCCCAGCCAGGACTCAAAGAGAAGATCAAGCCCTCTGATTGTAAAAACAAAATTTGTAGCAGGGGAGAAAATCTGGTTTTCGTGTGTAGATAAATCAGTTGAGGAAATGTCAAGAGACTGATTACTATGCCAAACACACAACATTAGAAAGTACCTATTCAGATGTCTCACCATTCTAATGGGCCTTGGACTGATATGAGCATTGAACTTTATCAGCCACTGTATGGCCGACAGTATGTATTATTTGTTATTGGTGGCTGAGATTTCATCTTACAGAACTACTACGTTCCACATCCTGTGATGCTGTAGTTCTAACTCCTGCCAAAATATGTACTAGTTTTTGGAATAGCAAAGACAGTGATAACCTGTAATGGTTCATTTTTAACAGCCTTTAAAGACTTCTGTGAATTCCAAGGAAGTACATGCAAAAATGTGACCAGTCTAGTCACAGAACAGTTGAGTAGTGTATTGTTTCATGCAGAATGTAAACAAAGCTGTAATAACTGCCAAGTCTAGTGGAATTAGTTGGAGATAACAATTATGTAGTACAGGAGCACCTTAATTACACTCAAAAAATGGCTAAATTATAGCCTGGTTCAGCACTGCTATTCTTGAGACCCGACCTTAACAATGCTTAGAGGGGTGTTTAACAATTGCTAAGAAATACCTAGGTGCTGTTAACATCAAGGCTACACTAAACACAGACAGCACTGAACAGTAAACATCATCAGCAGGACAAGAAATGGCTTAATTTCAGCTGCCATGTCTACCTGATGTTTGCTGATGTACACAAAGTATTTTGAAATAAATTGCTTCCCCTAGACTGGGAAGACTTACGGACATCATAGGTTCATAGGTTCATAGGTAGGTACTAGGCTATCTGCCTGAAGGCATTTATAAGCCTAGCCGGAATGTGTTGGGTTTCGCCGCCCCTTTAGATTAGTTCCCTGTGCCTCTCTCCAGCAGAGCCATTGAAGTGATCCCTGGGGTAAACTTTCTGTTTCCCATCCACTCATCAAGGTTTCTCTTGAAGAGGGTTAGTGAGGAGCTCTGCCTAATGTAGATTGGAATCTTGTTCCAGAGCATGGGATCTGGGACAGGAATCTATCCCTCCAGCACGTCCTATTTATTGTTGTGGTGAGGTTTAGATCCCTGGAGCATGTGGCTTGAGGGGATATGGTTTTCTTTAGGTGGAGCATGTCCATCAATTCTGGGTTGGACATGGCCTTGTATGTCAGGCAGAGATCACCTCTGAGTAGGCGGTACGCAACCGAGTACAGCTGGAGTTTCTTCAGTCGAGCTGCATAGGGCATCTGCTTGAGGCCAATGATCCTCTTGGTGAGGTACTTCTGTGGTCTTTCCAGTTGTTGCAAGTGTCTTGTAAGGTACATCCCAAATGGGGCATTGAACTCTATGATGAGTCTGATGAGTGATGCATAGAGGGGCCCAATGACCTCTTTCGATCTGGATGCAAACCCTTTTGTGATTAGGTGGGCCACATAGAAGGATTTTCTAACCACTATGGCAATGTAATTATCAAAGGAGAGGTTACTATCTACTTGGGTCCCCAGATCCCTTATTATGTCTTCCGTATTTAGGGGGCTACCACCTATGTGGTAGTTTGTGGGTACTTTGTTTTTTCCAAAGGGGATGACAATGCACATTTTGGCATTTAACTTGAGGCCATGGTTTTGACACCAGTTAGTTATCTGTCTCAGTGAGACCCTTTTGGAGGATGTCTGTGTCAGCCGGAGAGTCAATTATAGCCCCTAGTTTGCAGTCATCTGTGAACTTGGTCAGCCATAGTCCTCCTGTGCTTGCCTGTACCTCTGAGAAGCATATGCCAAACAGGAGGGGTCCTAGGACTGAGCCCTGGAGAACGCCACTTGTAACCGGTTTATTCTGTCCGTGAGCCAGTTGGCAACCCATTTTGTGATGTAGGGGTTTATGTTCAGGCTGGTGAGCTTATCTATAATACCTGACTGGGGAATGGTGTCGAAGGCCTTTGCGAGGTCTAGGTAAGCTGTGTGGACCACCTTTCCCTCATCTGTAGCCTTGGTAACTGTCTCAAAGAAGTCCACCAGGTTTAGGAGGCATGGTCTGCCCTTAACAAAGCCAAACTGGGTGGTTGGAGGATTCCAATGTCTCTGTTAATGAGATCCATGATGATGCACTCCATAGCTTTGCAGACCAAGCTAGTCAGGCTTATAGGGTGATAGTTCCTGGGGTCCGTTGTGGCTCCACCTTTGTGGAGTGGAATAACCGTTGCCATGCGCCACTCTGTGGGCATGTAGCCTGTGGAGAGGCAGAGTTTAAACAGTGTGTTTAGGTGAGGGGTTAGTTCAGTTTGAGCTTGTGTAGGATGCAGCCTGGGACATCGTCTGGTCCCATTGATGCTCTTATTTTGGCTTTGGAGAGGGCTGTTTTAACCTGAGTGTCTGTGATTTCAAGGGAAGTACATTTTTCTGGTGTAGTTATGGGCCCTTTTGGGTGTGAGAGGGAGGTGAAGTTTGCACTGAACCTGTCTGCCAGAATGTTGGCTATATTGGTCGGTTCAGTGTATTTTGTGCCATTCTGCACTAACTCCAAGCAGATCTGAGAATTGCCACTTAGATTCTTGACTTAGCTAAAGAATGCCTTGTGGTTATCTTTGGAGTCCATGGCAATTTTTCTTTCAAAGCTAATGTTGGATGATTTTATGAGGGAATGTAGTTTCTTGCTGATACAGATCGGAGATGCCTTCCCTTCTTGGGATTTTACTCTTTTCTGTACTAGTTTCCTTCTTCTATTGTATAGCTTATGTCAGGTGTTCACCATACTGGTTTCCTTTTCTTGGAGGAGTGAGTCTTGGTTTTGTTTGGGATAGCACGATCCATGCATTCTTGTAGATGCCCATAGAGTGCATTAGTAAAGGATTTTTCAGCTTGGACAGCGTTATCCTTTAGCATGGGGGCTTTGAAACTTCCCACCTCAGTCTTGAGTAACGTGAAGTTTGCTTTTGAAAAGTTTTTCACGGTTGTTTCTTTGACCGGGGGTGGTGATGGAATGTGGATATCCAGAGTGATTAGTTTATGGTCAGATCTAACCAGCAAGGGTTGACCTCCGGTGTAGAACACGGGTCGCCCATGTTGGTGATGACCAGGTCCTATATGTTGTCACCTCTGGTGGGGGTGTTGACCAGTTGATCCAGGGCATTTGAGTTTATAAATTCTAGGAAATGTTGGGCAAGGGAGTTTGTATTTGAGTAGTTCTCCCAGTTAATGTTTGGGTAATTGAAATCACCCAATATCAGGGTGTTTGGTAGGACCTTTATGTTTCCCAGTGTTTCCAGGAATGTGGAGTGGGGGTCCTTGGACATGGTGGGTGATCTGTAGCAAGCTATAATTTGAATAGCAGTTTTGCCCGTTGTTAGTTGCACGTGGATGATCTCTGCAGCATCGTGCTGTACCACTAACCTGGAGGTGTGGGTATCCTTGATTAATATGGATACTCCCCCGCCTTTTGTATTTTGGTCCAGGTTTTGTGGCCGAAATGTATGGTATGAGTTGTAGCCTGGTAGTGCTGGGGCGCTCTCTGGAGCCTTAAACCAGATTTCTGTTACTGCACATATATCGATTTTCTCCATACTAAGGAATGCCTCGAGTGCGTGCATTTTGAGGTTTAGACTTCTGGCAATGAGTAGCATTACGCACAGTTTTTTTGTTACTTGTGCTAGTTACAGTGGTGGGTTTGTCTTTTGAGCCTTGCCTAAAAAAGGCACTATGGGGGTGGCAAGAGCCTTGGCAGTATTCAAAAGCCTAAGGGTGACAGGTGCAAACCGTCTCTAGCGAAGCAGCGTGGCTTGTCGAGCATGTCATCCCAGGCTGACAGACACTGGATCCCCCTTTGAATAACACCAGAAGCTTATCCAATTGTTGAAATTGATAATTTTTTCTCTATACTGTGGTTTCATTCTTGTTGAGGGTAGGATGCTATTCTGGGTCAGGGTCATACCAGCCTGGGCTATGTGATCAGAGAGCTCCTCCATGTCTCTTTTCATGTAGTCCAGGGAGGTACGGCTCAGGTCATTCACACCAACATGGACAATGACAGAGTCATATTTGTACTTGTTCTGGAGTGACCTGAGTGCTTATGTTATGTGGCAGATCCTGGCACCCGACAGGCAGCTAACAGTAACCTTCTCCTTGTTCAGCCTAGTAAGTGGGAGGTCAGTGTGCCTGACTATAGAGTCACCTGTTACTAGTGTGTTGGGTATGTTATTTTGCCTTAAGCACTGTGATTGTGTGGCACACTGGTTTTGTGAAGTATGTGTTTCATGGTTTGTGTTGGGGGGGTGGAGGTTGCTTGGATGTCTGCTTTGGAGGTCTCTGTTGCTTTTGCAGATTTTTATTTAGAGCCTCCAAATATGTTTTTGTGTATTTATGTGTGTTTTTTGCTGGTGCTGGTTTCATAGGTCTGTGTGAGACTGGTGGTGTGATGCAAGTAATTCCCTTCTCCTCTTGACTACCTGGTCCAGTTTTGGGTTGAGAGAGCTTAGCCTCCAGTTTGGCTGTATAATTGCATCTCTCGCATGTATTAGTGTTTGGTGGAAGGAAGAGAGGGTTGCCTGTTGTCAAAGGAAAAATATACTTTAAAAATGATCAAAACACGGTAGGTTCAGGTTAAGGCACTTTAATCTTGCAGCAAGAGACAAAAACGTGCTATTACAGAGTTTGTCTAACTAGAAACAGGAAATACTTTCATTTTTATACATTCTCTAACTACACATGGCCTACCAAGCTGACGTAACAGATTACCAGTCTTTTCATCATCATCTGTTGACCATCATTCCCATGAATTTCTGCTGATTTATCAATTTTTGTGAGAAACTTCCTGAGGAAAACAACATGGCCTTGATTGCTACCAGTTAGATACATGTTTTGTTACCATTCAAGGTACTATGGCTAATTCAAGCACAATGCTAACAGTTCATTTCTCTAATAATCCTTTGTCTACTTTATCTCTAAGTTACTGCAGCTGCACATGTTCTCATGCTTCGAACAGAGCTGATTGTTTAAAATCATTACATTTACAGAATATAGTATTGTTCATTCATTCGTTCCTGACCTAGCAGATAAGCACCTGCTTCTCAAGTACATTTCCAAAAGGCATAAACATGAATATTGCTGTGCTAACGGTTACTAGGTCAGAGGGCATCTTGCAAGTTTCAGAAAGCATACTGCAGTTTTCAAAAAGCATCTTTTTCAGTCTCATATGAAACTCAATTTATATATAACACAGTGTATGAAAAATAGAATGAAAAGCATATTAATTCATTTGATTATTAATTGGCATTAAGCATGCACACATTAATACATATTTTTCTAATACCTGTGTACATGAGGCAATTGTAACATTGCCTCAAAATGCCCAGACTCACCAGTGGGACCAGAGAGTACACCTGAAACTGCCCTTTGGACATGCCTGGATAGGTACAGTGAACTGTTTTACTGATTGGCTGGTAAGGTCGAATAGAGACCCTTGTCCTTCTGTACAGTATAGGGGGGTCTGGTGCTAAGGTTTATTAGTGCTTGATATGAGTTTTGAGCAAGTGCCGGTATGACAAGTGAATGCTTTGAGTGCTTCAGTTGAAAGTTTGTCTAGATGCAAGGGAAAAATTGAAGAGTAGACTTTGTGGAGCCGGGAATAGTTATACCCTAGCTAACCGGCACGCAAAACAGCGCAAATGCGGCTTTTATAGCAGGGAAATGAAAGAGACAGAAATTAGCCCAAAATGGCCAATAAACTACTAATTTCTGGGCTGAAACCATGCCTCCAGGGACAGATAGGCTGCTCAAAGCTCCCTCTCTCACAGTGAACAGAGAAACTTCCTTCTATCCAAGTAAGGTATGGGCAAACACAGAAACTTGTAACACAGCCCTGAATTCAGCACTAACCTGAAAACTGGACTATACTAGCTTCAAAAGGTGGGAAAACAAGTATTTTTTTTTTCAGAAAATAAATCAGATACAATAAAAAAAAACACTTTAAATACACAGAAATGGCAATCACACTTGAGTGTGTAGCCTACAACAGTTAAACATGTAATTTAAACACAAAAACAAAATTGTTAAAGTGCAGGCAGTAAAATAATTACAATATGTAGCTGAAACAAGCTTTTTAAATCACAGAAACTCTAGAAAATCTGCGATTTAGGCGGAATTAGCTAAAGGCAGCAAGAAAATGTAGAAAAATGATACTTAATCACTCCAAAGTCTCTCTTTTGTCTCTCTGCTGCTATAGAGCTCTGCAGGGCACCAGGCAGGAGCTTGCTGAGCTTTATACTAGCACAAAAACCTTGCAAATGTGAGTTTTATAGCAGGGAAATGAAAGAGATAGAAATTAGCCCAAAATGGCCAATAAACTACTAATTTCTTGGCTGAAACCACTCCTCCAGGAACAGATAGGCTGCTCAAAGCTCCCTCTCTCACAGTGAACAGAGAAACTTCCTTATATCCAAGTAAGGTATGGGCAAACACAGAAACTTGTAACACAGCCCTAAATTCAGCACTAACCTGAAAACTGGACTATACTAGCTTCAAAAGGTGGGAAAACAAGTATTTTTTTTTTCAGAAAATAAAGCAGATGCAATAAAAAAAAACACTTTAAATGCACAGAAATGGCTATCACACTTGAGTGTGTAGCCTACAACAGTTAAACATGTAATTTAAACACAACAACGACTTTGTTAAAGTGCAGGCAGTAAAATCAGTACAATGTGTAGCTGAAACAAGCTTTTTAAATCACAGAAACTCTAGAAAATCCGCGGTAAAACAAGTATATATATATATTTTTTTTCAGAAAATAAAGCAGATGCAATAAAAAAAACACTTTAAATGCACAGAAATGGCTATCACACTTGAGTGTGTAGCCTACAACAGTTAAACATGTAATTTAAACACAACGACTTTGGTAAAGTGCAGGCAGTAAAATAAGTACAATGTGTAGCTGAAACAAGCTTTTTAAATCACAGAAACTCTAGAAAATTGGCGTTTTAGGCAGAATTAGCTAAAGGCAGCAAGAAAATGCAGAAAAATGATACTTAATCACTCCAAAGTCTCTCTCTTTTGTCTCTCTTCTGCTGTAGAACTCTACAGGGCACCAGGCAGGATCTTGCTGAGCTGTATACTAGCACAAAAACCTTGCAAATGTGGGTTTTATAGGAGGGAAATGAAAGAGATAGAAAGCCCAAAATGGCCAATAAACTATTAATTTCTGGGCTGAAACCACTCCTCCAGGGCAGATAGGCTGTTCAAAGCTCCCTCTCTCACAGTGAACAGAGAAACGTCCTTCTATCCAAATAAGGTATGGGCAAACACAGAAACTTGTAACACAGCCCTGAATTCAGCACTAACCTGAAAACTGGACTATACTCTCTTAGAAAGGCGGGAAAACAAGTATATATATATATATATATATATATATATATATATATATATATATATTTTTTTTTTTTCTGAAAATAAAGCAGATACAATAAAAAAACACTTTAAATGCACAGAAATGGCTATCACACTTGAGTGTGTAGCCTACAACAGTTAAACAGGTAATTTAAACACAAAAACAACTTTGTTAAAGTGCAAGCAGTAAAATAAGTACAATATGTAGCTGAAACAAGCTTTATAAATGACAGAAACTCTAAAAAATCGGCGTTTTAGGTGGAATTAGCTAAAGGCAGCAATAAAATACAGGAAAATGATACTTAATCACTCCAAAGTCTCTCTTTTGTCTCTCTGGTGCTGTAGAACTCTGCAGGGCACCAGGCAGGAGCTTGCTGAGCTATATCAACCACTTCCCCATTGCTTTACCGGCTTTCAAAGCCAGAACAGCACATCATGTTTTGTTTTGTTTTTAAATCTTACTTTTGGTTAATTTGTAGTACACTGAGAAGATAAATCTCCATAAACTACAGAGAATTATGAGTGGGTGAGTGTATCGTAACCTTGTATTATGTAATGTTCTTTGTAGTCAGTATTGCCATACTGATACTTGGGCCTTCATGCCATGCATAAGCCCTTGACTAGTTAAATTTCTAGAGTCTTTACATCAACCATTGTCGACAGACATGCTAAAACCAACATTTGGACATCAGGTTATAAGAAGCATGTTTGTTAATACTACCTTCAGTTCTTCCAAGTGTGCAGTCTGATACACATCACATGTGCTCAGTATGCTTGCAGTCCATTAGTCAGCTGATTTTTCCAGAGAACCTTCTTCTTCTAGTCAGATAAGAACTCCATTGTGGCAATTTCTCTGCTAATTTAATGTTCACAAAAGTCAACAATTGCTTGACGTGTGGGAAGCAAATCCCACATAAAGATTTTCACTATTTTTGCCTGTTCTGCTTAGGGCCTCATCATGACATCTCTAACTGTTCTGACTGTGCAAATATCTGTATAACAACTCCAAAACATAGGCCTGAAGTATTAGCCACCCATATGGAGTCCTCTTCTTCTGCTTCCCCAGTGGTGTCACAATCCACAGCTACAACAGGTTTCCACAGACTCCAGCACTAGCTAGCATCATTCCAAAAAGTGGAAAGACAGTAAGGCCATAGACCCTGATGTTATTGAGAAAGCACTAACTTCAGGTCTTAAGCCGACTGATGACCCAAGTGGGAAACCTTTGCAGCCATCCTAGTTGGGAGACCCCTAGGCCTGTTCCCTCTGGTGGAACCCCTTGAGAGGCTGCTGTGTTCTCTTGCCTATGTACGAATGCTACCACTGCGCACGTGTCCATTCTCACAGGCCCAGACCCATTACAGGGAATTGCTAAGTTTGCCTTCACCCATATCACTGTCTGTTCCTCCTGTATATGTTGTATTGGATGATGTCTTTGAAGATATAGCTTTACACCCGGATTCTCTACTCTTTGGTCCTAGGAAGCCAGACAGTTTTTGAATCTTACCAAGCACCTCTACAAAAGCCCTAAAGCTAATGCTTCTGTAGACTACATTGAACCCACAAAAGGTGTATGTTAGGGACGAATGAGACATCCCCTGCCTAATGACAGGAAAAGGAGATTATTAGACAGATTTGGGAAGAAAACTTATACCTCTGTAACCCAGGCAAAGCGAGCTTTGAATTGTCAGTTCCATATGCTTAAGTACCTTGAATTGCTTCAAGACAAAATTCTAGCTAAGGTAGACTCTTTTGCAGAAATATCCTTATCTAAGGAAATCCAGGAGACAGCCATAGAAGCTTTATAAGCCTCTGAACACCCCCTAAAATATGGCTATGATGCCTTAGATTCTTCTTGTACAGCAGATGCCACAGGTTCTATCACCTGCAGACATGCGTTGGTCAGGACCCAGCACCTGTCAAATCAGGTAAAGGCTGAACTACTCGATGCTCCATTAGACAAGGAATTTCTTTTTGGTCTTCCAGCTGAACTTGAGAAACTGGATAAGAAAGGAAAGCAAATTAAAACTGTTAAAAAAGGTTACCTGTCTCTGACCCCAAGGTACAGTAAGAAATTCCCTTCTAAATCTTGACCTTTTCCACCTACAGAAGACAAGGGGAGGCCTCCCCATGGCAAAACACCAAGACAATGTTATGAGATGGCAAAACAGAACAATCAATACAAGTATATATATAATTACAGACACTGATGCATGGCAGTTAAAACATATATTATAGAAGATTTTATTATAAAAAAGTTAAGCGTTTTCACACTATATATATAATCGCTTCATCAGACCATAGCATACCATAAAAAAACAATGCATATATACTAATTAGCATCAATTAAATTAAAAATTCCATACCCAATCAGATCTAGGTAAATCCCCACTACAAAATATCCAACATGGCTACTATGTTACATCCGATCCAGTTCTTAAAGAGCCACTAACATCTAATAATACCCAACATAAGAAAACACACATACTTTATATAAAAAACACATACAAATAATAATAAAAACAAAACTATCTATTATACCATACCCTATGTAACCTGCAAACAATCACACAGAGCAGAATGCTCCAAAGAGCCCAACCAGCACAGAAACCAGCTGTAATTATGTTCCATCCCAGTGTCCCATACCTTATCCCAGCCCCCCAACCCTTCACCTTCAAAGTGTCTGTCTAGAAGATTCTCCTTCTTCCTAAGTGAATGGAAAACCATCATCAGGGATCAATAGGTCCAGAGCATCATTGAGAAAAGGTATGATATCCAGTGCAGAGAAATAGCACCCTTCTTTGGGCATTCCAAAACCACCAAAAGAGCAAGAATGCCTCTTACCACCTATCTTCAGTGAGCTACTTCACCAAGGATCCATCCAGCTTGTCCCTCCAGGACAAGAGGTAAAAGGCTTCTACTCAAGGATCTTTCCAGTTCAAAGAAAAGTAGGCACCTGGAGCCCCATCTTGGACCTCTCAAAGCTAAACAAGTTCTTCAACATTTCAAAATTCAAAATGCTTCTGCTACAAAAACTACTACCCATGATCTGCCAAGATGCCTCTATGGTCTCTGTACATCTAAAAGATACTTAACTTCATGTCCCAATTGCAGACAGTCACAGAAAGTACCTACCTACAATTTATAGCAATGGGTTCCCACTTCCAGTTCTGTACTTTTCCAATTAGGCTATCTACTGCTCGCAGAGTTTTCACAAAATATCTAGCCCCCTTGACAGCATATTGCAGAATGATAGGGGTTCATATTTACCCCTACTTAGATGACTGTCTCATTCAGGTAAGATCTACATCAGAGACCCTAGAAGCCTTGCAGATCACAGTAGACTGCTTTCAGAAGGAAGGTCTCACCTTAAATTTTCAAAAACCCCAAACTTTTCCTCAAACAAGGATCCTCTTCTGGGAGCCCTCAAAGTTTCAGTTCAACAGAAATTCTTTCTTCTCCAAGACAAGATTGCTTTCTTGACAGGCTATCTGACCAGTTTACCTCCAAAGCTGCTTCCAAAGCAGCTTATCACTGCAAGAGAATTCCTGAGGGTACTGGGGTGCATGTCATTTTGCAATCTCCTGATCCCACTTGCAAAGTTACACATGATGAAGCTCCTATGGTTCTTGAAAAATGTTTTGGGAAAGCATTCCTCACCCTTGGAAACCCTAATGCCTCTCCTTCAGGCAAAAAAAGAACTCATATCATGGAAAATCACCATAAAGAGGAACCCAGGAGCAAATTTCACTTTACCAGAAGCAGACAAGACTTTCACCACAGGCAGTTCAGACACAGTTTGTGGAGCCCACTTTGGCTCCCTGAAAATGCAGGATGTTTGGCACCCACAGCAGAGGAAGTTGTGTATAAATTAAAAGGAGATACTAGCAGTCTATGTGTCCATAAAAGCTTTTCAATAGAACTTAAGCCCAGGGACCCTGCAAATCTGGCCAGACAGTACCACAGGGATGTGGTGTATAAAAAAACAAAGTTCAAATTTTGCTTACCCTCTGTGCAGCCTTTCCAGGGAAGTTTGGATGCTGCCTCAAGGAGTAGGCATAACCTTCATAGCCTCTTATATTCCAGGCCAGAACAATACCCTGGCAGATTATCTAATCAGGGACCTTCTAGATCCAATGAATGGATGGTGAAGAGAGAGGTCTTCTTGGATCTACCCATACAATGGGGGGAAGGGGTCCCCTCAACAAGCTACTACAGATGTTCTGCTCCAGAACACAATGGACAGGAGCTTGGAAAATAGATGCATTCCCCTTCACATGGACGGACTGATTTCTATATGCATTCCTGTCCTTACCCCTGATCCCCAGGGTATTGACAAAAATCAGGATGAACAGACCCAGCATGATGCTAGTGGCGTCTTCTGGCTGAGGCAGCACTGCTTCTCCCTACTCTGGACACTGTATGAGAGGAGATTCTGCACCGTACTGCAGAAGGGTGATCTCCTTACCCAAGCCACCTCCATCCTTAGTCTTCCACCCACATCTTTCCACCCTCAGATTAACAGATTAACAGGAATGCATCCTACCCCAAGGATGTGCTTTCCATTCTAAGGGAAGCAAGGAAGCCCAATACCAGGAAATCATACCTGGCAGAATGGAAAACATTCTCCACCTGGTATCACAGCAAAAACACTAATCCCTCTCAGGCAGACATTAACTTAGTCTTGCAATACCTATCAGGTCTCTTTAGACAAGGGATTTTCAATTCCAGCATTAAGGTGCATGCATGTTCTGTATCAGCTTGCCTGCACAATACCCCACCTATCTTTTCTCACCCCCCATATGAAACTTTTTCCAAAAGGAGAGATTCACTTGAGACCACCCAGAAGGAACTGTATTCCAGTATGGGATCAAAGTTATGTGTTAGAAAAGCTAATTTTGGCCCCTCTCTTGAATCTGCTGCCACTGCCTCTTAAAATACTCATCTGGAAGACCACTATTCTTATAATTGTTACATCAGCTAAGAGCGTTTCTGAACTACAAGCCCTCATGTGTAATGAACCTTTTTCACTGTCTTCCACAGGGATAGGGTCACCCTCAGAACAAACCCATGTTTTGTGCCTAAGGTGGTATCAGAACTTACTTTAAACCAAGCTGTGCACTTTCTTTCCAAATCCACAAAGCATGGCAGAGCAATGTGGACAGGTACATCAGGTATTTTCTGGACAGGACTAAAGACCAAATAGAGCAGAGCAAGGATTGGTGAGTTTTGCACAGGGTAAACAGGGCAAGCCTGTCTGCAAACAAATGATTTCCAACTGGATAGTTAACTGCATTAAATTTTGCTATTCACACCATGAAAAACATTTACCTGGGCATATTAAAGCCCACTGTACCAGTCATGGATCAACCACCTTGGCTTTCCTCAAAGGAGCCCCCATCCAGGCCATGTTAGAGGCAGCCGTGTGGAACTCAGTGAGCACCATTACAAAACACTACATGCTAGGCAGTTTCTCCAAAGCTAGAGCATGTTTTGTTACTACTGTTCGGCAAAAACTTATTTGTTAGGGTCATAGAGATGACTCACCACCCAGCTTTTAGCTCTGGGTCTTCGCAAAAATCAGTAGTGTGCACTGACTATGAAGAACATGATGCAGTTGTGCCCCTCTTATAATTGTAGATGGTTGAGTAGCTCAGTGATGCAGTGCATACTACCACTGTCTGAGCTCTCTATCGGCTGACAACTTGTCTAACCTTGATGAGTGCAGCAGTAGAGAAGTTTTTCCCTTCAGATCAGCTCCTTATCTCCATCATTCCCTGTCTGTCTCCTCTTTTCCCTGCTTCTCATTTAAGTTCAGAAAACTGGGGAGGTCATGCTGTGCTGAGACATCAGACTGCATATTCACTGCTTACAAAGACCTGAAGATGGCACCAACATATGCCCTTCTTATACCCTGACATCTAAATGTCTGTCTTTGGACATCTGTCGGCTAGGGATGATGTATGGAAATCTGGCTGGTAAAGCACTTCTGCATAGCATGTAGACCCTATAGTCAGTATTGAAATATGGATCTACTCGAACATCTACAGTTAAGGTAAGTGGAGCACAACTGTCATTGTTTGACATGGATGCCAAGATTCACCTTGTGAGTACATTTCTTGGCATGCATGTCCGGAATGTATTATAAAGCAGTTACTATGACCGACCCACTCGTAATCTTCTGTGTAGTAATTAGAACACCTGCAGCATGTCCATTTATCCTTTTTGGAGCAGCTTCCCTTATTGCCCCTGTCTGCATGTGTTGTAAGGTATCAGCACCTTCTGGGTTTCTCCTGTCTTCTGAGGATTCTGTTACACTGGGATTGGGGCTACCTCTCCCCAACCCTTATGGAAGGCAGGCTGATTATGTGCATTCCTCTATTCTGTTTTTTATTGTACAGCATGACTTCTCACAACTCCTCTGTCTATTCCATACCCCACTTGCTGTCTGGCTTTAAAGTCTGACTCTTTCTGTTAACAACCTGAAAACCTATAACAAAACAGCATTTAATTTAACCTACCAGGCTTTCACTGCTGCACCACGACAGCACATGCTTAGCTCAAAAACATCATGTTTATGTTCTAAATTGTACAGGCCTTTGATGCTTTGGAAGATTGCAGAAATTGTTTGTTATACGTAAATTATATTCTTGTGTAGTATTTATAACATGCTGGTGACCCATTGCATCGTGATACAAATAAAAAAGCAGCATGCTCTGAACTTTCACTTTGCTGATTTTGCATGTTATGGTATTCCTAACATGTTTACTATCCACAGCCAGTCGGAGTCGTTTTGTCAGGTATATAATCATTAATGTTCATTTCTAGGTCACTGGCCATGGTTGCCCTTAACTATAATTTCTTCTTCTTCTTCTTCTTCTGGCTTATTCAACACAATAACTTCCCAGTGTGCCTGAGAAAGTACAAGGGGATGAACGTGGGCATGCATAAGTTAAAAAATATGCAATGTGGCCACCATAGCAAAAGGAAAAGGATACACATGTCATGTGATGGAGAAACAGGTCAGTATCAAGTTGGGTCCCTTAAACAATGTATTGTCACTGTTGCATAAATGTATTGTTTAACACACTGTATAATTAAGATTAATGTTATGTGTGCGTATGAGTTTGTACGTTTGAAGACATTTATAATTGTGCTGTGTAAAGCTTAACAGGTTCCGTACGCCTGTAGAAGGAAGGAAGGATTAATTCTAATCTTGGCTTGACATTTGATATATGTATGAATGATATTGCATCTATGAATTGGGTCATTATACATTTTTAATTTAAGGCATTTATCCTTCAATGAGTTACAACAAGCCCATTGTATTATTTAGGCCCTTTGGCAAATCTTTGATCATGTGTGTCAGGTGCAGATATTTATAAAGAAGCAAAAATTGTTTTGTAACTCAGTTTTAAAATATTCTTGTTATAACATGCATTATATTAACATTCAAGTCTAGTGGCTGTATATAATATACTATCAGTATACAGAATTAAAAAGATTTATTGTATAAACAGCCCCAGGGTATAAAACTGTACAAGCGTTGTTAGACATAATAGGAAAATATCATTCTTTATGCGTTACATGGCATTAGCTACAGCCCATGTTATGTCTTGCATTCCCATCTTGGAAGAAGAAAAAAGATTTTGTTTTTATTCAGATAATTATGCTTTATTTTATCCAGTGCCGCATATCTTTCCTTTATAGCCAAGCCAAATGTGTCTATGGGTGTGTGTGTGTGTGTGTGTGTGTGTGTGTGTGTGTGTGTGTGTGTGTGTGTGTGTGTGTGTGTGTGTGCACGTGTGGGGGCGGAGTATTGGTGAGATGCTTGAAAGGTGAAACTGTCAGTAGACTCTGTCGCATTTTTCTAATATTATTTCAACTTTATAATCACTTTCTGCATAGTTTTATGACTATGTCAGCCCCTGATTATAAATCTGCTTTATGACTTGACGAGGCCTTGTACCTTCTCTTTACTTTAGTGCTGTCTTGATATGCAAGAATAAGTCATCTGTGTGCCTTACATTTATACATTCACAGTGCAGAGATGCATGATTAAGAGGAGAGGGTTGCATTTCTCAACCTCATAACCATGCCGTAATCCCGACTGATTTTCTAACCTTATCGCTGCAACTCTGTGTGGCACAAATGTAACAACTGCAGCAAAGAGTGCAGCAGGGAGAAACATGATACAACACGTTAGCACACAAACTTGAAGCACCGATTTCAAATTATAGCAATAAGAAACGCTGCTTGCAAACTGGCGTAACATCTGAGCCATAGATTTCAAAATAATAATTTTATCAAAGTGAAGAATGCATTAAATGGTACAGTTTAAAATTCATTTTCATTCAGAACAAGGACTCTGGATGAATGTGTTGGTATTATGTACCTCTTGTTGTAATGTTGCCCCTTTCTAGCATTCTTCTGCAAACAGACCATGCTGCTATAAAACAACCAGCCTGTCCTCATTTAGTTCACCTACATAATGTTCAAAATACTATAGTTTGTTAGCACAGAGATAGATAATTTATTGTCACCCCCAAGTAATGCTGTAGATCCTTTCACAAGAAGATAACGCATAAAACTGTTCATGTGTACCATGCAAAAAAATATCTTCACCAAAGCTTTTGCTACAGAACCAATGTTATACATGGCTACAGATCTCAGGAGAGCACGATTTTCAGCTCTCGGTGTAGACACTAATTTGAAGCTCAGTCTACAAAACAGCATTGGGAGTGCAGCTCTTTTCTCTAACAGATCGCTAGAACAAAGGAGTATAACATGCATCAGTTTTCCATCTGAAGGAGAGCAGTAGGTACACCCACGTCTCTCTTTATGCTACAACTTGTCACTTGTGTTGCTTCTCCTGATTTTACCTTTAACCTTATTCCACCTATTGTTGCTAATTTAAAGCTTTATGAGATGTCAGCGTCAAGAATATCCTTTGGAATTTCTACCTTACTTCTTAGTATCCTGTCACTGTAGTAATGCTTTCTCATATCCATTTAAAATATACTTGCATTTACCTTCACCCCCATTCGGCTTTTATTTATTTAAGCAATAACCCACTCCTGGGTGTGAGTAATGCTGGATTTACACATGGTTGGCATGGTTTGGTCACGTGGGTGAAGCCCGAGTGGCCAAACAAAGACAACCGTGGGTAAATCCAGCATTACCCACACCCAGAAGTGGGTTATTGCTATTATACAATGACATTATTTAAGAAAAAAAAATACTTAGTTTTCTTAAATAATGGCATTGTATAATGCCTCCTTGCTGCCCTTCTGCAGCTGTCTGGTATTCTGCGGCAGTTCTGATGCACTGCGCAAGCGTATGCTTACACAATACATCAGAGCTGTTGGTGGAAGCAACGGAGAAAACAAGATCTCCTTTGCTTTTTAGAAAGTGCTGCGCTATGTTATAGGAGTTTAACATAGTGAGACAGCTTTAAAAAAAGCAACGGAGATCTCGCTTTCTCCGTTGCAGTAATGGAAAAAGTCTGTGCGACCGGACCTTTTTCCATCTGATTTTGAACGTGCACTCTAACCAATCAGCGTGCACATTTTGGAATATTAATGGGGGGTCATTGTGTAATTGCTTGTTTGCTTGTTTACTTGTTTATTTATTTATATATTGTTTTGCTTGCCAGATCTGTGAGCTCTCTGGCTAAAGGAATTGATTAGAGTTCTCACAGTATACCAAATGAAACTGAAGGAATCAAACCATAGAACACCAGGAGAAACACAACAAAAGCACAAAGCCTTAATCCTGTGTGTTCCAAGTCTTATCTTTTCCAATTGTATTTGCAAGTTTTAGTCCTCTCATGCTTCCACTTAATATCCTGTATGACCAAATTATGTTGACCTCTCCTCACTTTTTTTTTTTTGCCTTTTATTCTGTACTCTTCTCCAAAGTGTTTCCCAGACTCTGTGACCTCTCTTCATATGAAAGGTGGCGTATCCCTTATCATTTTCTTAACCTACCTCTTCTGTTCTCATCCTTCCACATTTTCATATATTGTTGTATTTAAAAGTAGAACAACATTCTGGCCTTGGATTTCTCAAAGCCCTGTGTTGTGCACTTATGAGTTTATCAACTCTTGACTGTGCTTCTAGAGCTGTGATACTTCCACCCTCTTATTTGTGTCTTCTAATTCATTTGAGGTGTAATAAAGTTTCTGCATTATTTTCCTTTTCTTTGTCTGCCAGCACCTTCCCATATATAATGTACATTATTTTAGAATTACTGTAACCCAGAGCAGAACATTGCAGTTATCTGCATTGTAACTCATGTGCCATGTCTCTTTCCACTCAGTCAGACTCACTAGATCTCATCTCAGACTCTGTCATTTGCGCTGTGTCCTATCCCCCACATAGGCCCTGATTCTGATGTCATCAGTGAATAAATTAGTCAGATTTTCAGTCTCATTTTTGATAGTATGTAGTTTATTTTAAGCAGTACTGTAAAAAAAAGGCTTCTAGTGGCAGTTGCCTCTCGTCATTCACTTTTTTCTGGTTAGATGGTAGGATTGGGAAGATCAGGGGTTTGAAAATTCACATGAACTTGAAAAAAAATGTGTTTGACAGGAACAAATTACATATTTTGAAGGGTCAATGTATTATAGAGCATGCAGGAAGATTTGCCCTTGCTCACCCTTAACTTAGTTTTTTGTGTCTTGGTTAAGGGGGATACACCCTGCAGAAACCTCACTCAAAGTGAATGGTTTTAGCTCTCAGCAATGGTTGCATTTAGGTATCATTGAACTAATCATAAATTACCCTTTGGGCTCCATGCTGAATTACAAATGCCTAATAGTTTGCAAGCCATGCATATTAAAAACAAATCTGAAATGGTATTCAAATCCTGCATTCACATGAGAGGCAAAATCCCCATGCCCTTTTCATGGGATCCTCTGTAGCCATTATTCAGTATAATCAACTGTATATTTGTTGACCATAGAGAAAGCTGAATTTCCCCTTCAGGTGGTTTCATTTGTATGTGTGTCGTGACCCATTTAATTACTGTTTCCTCCCTGATAACCAGTTTTTGCCTCACCTTTTAATATTCTTGTTATTTAATCATCTGAAGTTCTCCCTTTGCCTTCTGCAAAGAATCCTGTTGAAGATCCTGTTAAAGTCTACGAGATCACATCTTATTATCCCCGACTACTTTTGCTGCTGCCCAGTCATAACACTGTAACAGATTTGATGGGCATAATCTTCCCTGCATGAGTCTGCTTATGTTGTCTTTATTCTTAACAGTTAGTGGTCCCATGTATCCATTCTAAAAGCATTTCCTTTTTATTGAGTTTGTTGTGTTGCCATCACCAATACTTTTCATATACCAACTTCAGAATATCGAGAACTTGCATGTATAAATACATGCAGAATCAAATTCTTTACAATTAATTTCAGAAAAAAATATTTAACTTTCTACGCTAATAAATAACAACCTGGACAAGCATTTATGTACACGTAGGTACATTTTTTGCAAAGAACTATGGCCTATGAATCCTCTGATTTGCATGTGTGTGTGTGTGTGCGTGTGTGTGTGTGTGTGTGTGTGTGTGTGTGTGTGTGTGTGTGTGAGTGTGTGTGTGTGTGTGTGTGTGTGTGTGTGTGTGTGTGTGTGTGTGTGTGTGTATGTTTGTGAGGTGGTCCTGTTCCACCAAATTCCATGGACAAATTCTCAGATTCAGAGCTTGTACTACCTAAGAGATAATGCAGTCCAGAAGACCATTGAGGAAACACTGTCTGATATAATCACTTGCTCAAGACCACAATTATGGCAAATAAAGGCTAAGGGAATCAAACCCCGTTCCATAGGTAGCAACTTATTAACAGCTCACAGCCTTAGTCTTCTGAGTTAACTACCAGACCTTTATTTCCTAGGTAGTGTGACCTTGGTTTCAGCATATTAAGTTGTGCAGAGAGGTGTAGCCTTCCATCAGAGAATTGCCTATCCCCATAGACACGCAGAAACACATTGTATAATATAAAGTACCAAAACATATGCTCTATTCATCTATTTACTTTAAAAATAATTAACAAATAACTCCAAACATCTGATACCAGTGTATTTCAGATTACAAAAACACCAGAACAATAGTGTCACAAGTATTTTAAATGCTTTCTTGTGTACTATAACAGTATGCCCATCAAGACAACATTTCAAACCCACAATCATTGTCATCAGTTAGCTCTGCTATCTTTCCCAATAAACCTCATATTTATGCATAAGCACTGTATACATTAAATTTAATTGCATATCTTCATAATACAAATTTGGATCAGGAACATTCAGAACTCCTTTATTCTTTGAAAGTATCAGTTTATTCCATAACACACAATCCTTATATCCATACAAAGTCATATAGCCCCACAGTATGCTTTCAACTACATAAAAAATCTGCTAGGAATGTTTGAAAAACATAATAATGAAGGAAGATCAAAAACATACAAAGTCTGCATTCTCTGAGTCACTTTCAACCAAGTCATTTTTTTTATCTGTGTAATCCACTCTCTAACCTTTTATTCCATTCATCATGCATGTTATGCATTGAATCTTCAGAACTGACTGACTGTTTCATATTTAATATGCTTCCTACCATGAACCCATATTCTGAAGAGCCTGAGAAGGGCTAAACTTTATAGATAAAGTGTGTCTCTGTTTTTTTTTTTAATTGTACAATCCCCAAACACCCCAAAGTTATCTAATGAATAAAACAAACCGTAAACATTACTGCCAGGTTCAACAGATATATCAGCATCGAATCTGAAACCCATGAAATCTTTGTTTCTTGCTGTCATAACAAGTAACGTTTTTAGTACCATACTGTTGCTGCCAAGTGATATAAATATAAAGCAAACAAAACTGGGGAGAAGTACAGCCTTATCTCATTCCTGTCAATAATTTGAAATGCGATGATATTTCTGTACGAATTTTAACTCTGGCAGTAGAAGAATACATTGCCATGATCAGCTCAACAAATTCCTTAGAGACCCCAAATTCTAAAAATATTTTTTTAAAATAAACTCATTGCACTTTATCAAAAGCCCCCCAGATGTCAAGGCTCGCAGCTAGTAACTTACACTGACTTAGCTATGAAGAACTCATCACTGTCCCTGATGTTCTTCGTGTTTCACTGTTGCAGTCATTACATTTGGGTTATCTGCTTGCAGGTAGCCCTCAGTCAGCCTGATTAACAAAGACTTGGGTCCTGCGTCGGTTGCTGTCCCTTCTTCCATGACGTCAGGTCGTCAGGGGTATAAAACATGCAGCCAACGCCATTACATCAGTCCTTCTTGCCATGTGGTACCTGAAGCAGAAGTAGTTCACAAGTTCTGGTCGGCTTACTCCTGAAATTTTCGTTTTTGAGTTTCAGAACCAAAGTCTTCAACTAAAGATAAGTACCCCGTTGGTGAATCTTTTTCTTGCTCCTTACCAATGTCAATAAAAGTTAATAATTGCATTACTTGTGGAAAGCTAATACCTGCTAAAGATTTTCATTCGTACTGTATTCCTTGCCTAGGCCCTGACCAAGACGTACCTTGCTGTCGGTTTTGTGCTTTATTTAATCAGCGCACTATCCATCGTCTGTATATTTTCACCTCTAAATATTTCGGTTCTTGATTTAATTATCCAGAAATGTCGTTGGTTAGCCATCCGACTACCGGGATTCCAAAAAAACGCAAGGATAAAGAAAGAGACATGTTGTCGAGGTCCAAAATTGCCGATGACGCTTCTCCTAAGCCAGTTTTCCGGTACTCAGTGAGGCGCTTTTGCAGCCTCTGATACCTGTTACTTCTGATTCGCAGGCCTCTACTGAGACCCATTCAGAGTCTGGTATGCCATGAGATGCTTCAACTATGGAACCCATGGATGTCTCTACCTTGGATGGGTCCAGAGCCACTGTGCAAGCACTGGCTTCTTAGGGTGTATTTAGGCCTACAGACTTGCATATTAAACCGATGCCTCTTTCTTCACTTAGGACTAAATCTCGTGCCATGCCTAAAAAAACTATGCCCGGGCCACATGCTCAGGCCTCTATGCCTAAAAACAAATGACAAGAATGGCTGAAGATCTAATTACTCTAACCAGGGGTAGCCAACCCCCCCCCCCCCACACACACACACTTCTAAGAGGCCTAGGACTGAAGTTGTTTCTGAATCTTCTGACCAAGATTCTGTTTTTTCTGATTCTTCTGATGATCTGGATTTGCTCTTATCTACTTATGAGGATTCTGATGCAGAGGACTGTATTCTCTCTGCTTCCCCTCCAGAGGATTTTTCTTTTGGTGAAACCTTACGTACTCTAAGGGAGCATTTCCACTGGAAAAGCCAGGATTTTTCTGATTCAAAAAAGAGGCTCAGGGATTTCTTACTCCTGCCTCAGCATAGGCCTTTAGCTATTCCTCCTGTACTAGACATTGTCTATGATGCTTTTTCGAAATCTAGTTTGACCCCTGATTCCTTGCCTCCTGCTCTCAGACAATCTGACAGATACTACAAGGTTCCTGAGTCACACAAGTTCCTTTTTAAAAGTCCTATTGCGGATCCAGAGACTATTTCTCAGGGGCCCAAGGGCATTAAGGCTTCTACTGCTAAAATTCCTAGCCCTTCTGATAGAGACTGCAGGGCGCTGGATAGGTGGGGTAAGAAGGTTTACACTTCTGCAACCTTGGCCATTAGGGCTTTAAACTGCCAGTTTCATATGTTAAAGTATCAGCAACATGTTATTGGATTGCTTAAACAGAAAATGATGTTGATTCCTGATTGTGTGGAAAATAAAGAACTACAGGATTTAATGCATTCTGCTGAACAGGTTGGAAAAGATACTTTGCAATGTAGTTTTGATTCATTAGAGGCCTCTTGCAGGGCTGCTGTTAATGGGTCTGTGCTCAGAAGGCATGCTTGGTTTAAGGAGCAATCTTTACCTGATCATGTTAAAGCTAAATTGTTGGATGCTCCCTTAAATCAGGACCACCTATTTGGCAACAAGGCTGAGGAATTTCTTAAAAAGATGGAAGATAAAGCTAAATCTATGCAAACTGCTAAAGATTTTTTACAAGTTCAGCCTCCTAGATTTAGTAGGCACTGGCCCTCTAAAAATTGGTCCTTTCCAGCCCCTTCCAGGTCTTCTCAAGCCAAACCCAGACACAGCAGAAACCCCAAGTTTCCGTCCCAGGAGAAACACAGGACTAAGCAGTGGGGGGCCTCCACTTCTAAATCTGGGAGTAATAAGACTCCCCCTATGGTAAACTGTCTCAATGACTTCCTTTTAAAATTTCCAAGCACTTATCAACTGACTGCCCTTTTGGGGGGAAAGATTGCTCTTCATGCAAAGAATTGGGAACTCATTACCCAGGACAAACGGGTTTTAAATATAGTGTCCCAGGGATACAGATTTCACTTCCACACATTGCCAACACCAAATGGGTGGCCGGACCTACTCCCAAATCAGTGGGCAGAGGCCCAAAAACAAGTACTTTCTCTCTTAAGCATGGGGGCTATTCAATTGGTACCAGAAGAGGAAAAGGGACAAGGTTTCTACTCAAGACTTTTCCTGGTACCCAGAAAAGACAATTAATGGCGTCCTATCCTGGACCTGTGTACTCTAAACACATTTTTGGAGATTCCAAAATTCAAGATGCTGACTCTTCACCAGTTGCTTCCTATGCTAGGCAAAGACGCCTGGTTGGCAACACTAGATTTAAAAGAAGCATACCTGCACATCCCAATCAGGGAATCTTGCAGAAGATACCTTCACTTCAAAGCAGGCTACACACACTATCAGTTCTCTGCACTGCCCTTTGGCTTATCTACTCCACCGAGGGTATTCACAAAGTGCCTAGCTCCAGTTATTGCATTTTGCAGGCAAAGAAATATTCAAATATACCAATACCTGGATGATTGTCTAATTCAGGCAGAAAGCCAGGACATACTTTTGAATCATCTGGCCTTTGTACAGAGAGTTCTAACCTGTCTGGGGTACACCAAAAACAAAAAGAAATCTCACCTGGTACCCTGTCAACAAGTTATATTCCTCGGAGCAAGCTTAAATACAACTTCCCAGATGGCTTACTTCACACCAGAGAAACAAATTAATTTGACAGCCTACTTCAAACAAGTGGCCACAAAAACCCTGCTATCTGCAAGACAAATACTGCAAGCCTTGGGGTTCATGGCCTCCTGCATTCTTCTAATTCCATATGCAAGGCTACATATGAGGAAATTACAGTGGTATCTAAAAAGCCTATGGTGTCAACATTCTCAGGATCTAGAAGCAATGATTCCTATCATACCTTGCCTATGCCTAGAGTTCCTTTGGTGGGCAGAGACCTGCCACCAAAACAAGGGGCTACCTTTCACACCACCACCTGCCTCCCACAACAGACACGTCAGACTATGCATGGGGAGCTCACTTGGCAGGGAAGTGCATTCAGGACAAATGGAACCCAAGTCAAATGCACCTGCATATCAATCAAAAAGAAATGTTAGCTGTACAGAATGCTCTGACGGCCTTCAAGGACCACATTCTTCCAGGACAACTAATGGTAAAGGCGAACAACACCACTATGTGGTACATGAACAAGCAGGGGGGTAGACATTCTTACCCCCTCTGCAGGCTAGCCATGCCATTGTGGAACACAGCCTTGAGCTACCAAGTGCACCTTCAAGCTCAATTCCTGCCAGGAAAATTAAATACACTGGCAGACGGACTAAGCAGAAACCTCATGGACCCACACGAGTGGAAACTGGAACCAAAGATTTTCAACATGTTGACAAGCAAATGGGGGAGCCCAGATATAGACCTATTTGCCTCTCCCCAGAACTACCAATTGGACAAATTTTGCACAAGGACTCCCCACAAACAAGCCTGGAAAGTGGATGCTCTGTCCTTCAGCTCGAAAAACCTATCAGTCTATGCCTTCCCCTCTCTGCCTCTGCTTTCCAAAGTACTACTAAAAATCAAGCAGGACAAACCAAGGATGATTTTGATTGCTCCAGACTGGCCATGCCAACACTGGTACCCCCTCCTGTGCAGTGTGTCATGGTTATCCCCATGGCACCTGCCTCAGACTCCTCCCCTGTTGTCCCAGCAGGAGAACCAGGTTCTATACCCTCAGCTTCTAACGCTGAACCTTGCAGCCTGGCTAATTACCTAATCTCTCCTTTACCATCCCTCAGTAAACCTGTGATGGATATCATTTTAGAAGCAAGGAGGCCTAGTACTAGAAAATCTTATGCTGAAAAATGAAAACAATTCTGTACCTGGAACCAATCTCAAGGGATGAGCACAGCAGCGCCCAATTTACCTCAGATTTTACAATACTTAACTGAGATGCTTCACAAGGGCCTGTCTTTTTCCTCCATTAAAATCCACACCTCAGCCATTTCAGCTCATTATAACACAGAACATCCCCTCTTCTCTTATCCACTGCTCACGCAGTTCCTCAGAGGGGCCAAAAATATGAGACCACCCAGGAGAACTCCCACCCCAGCCTGGGACCTTAACTTTGTTTTGGAGAAACTCACTTTACCTCCTTTCGAGCCAGCTGCTACTGCAGACTTAAAATTTCATTCTTGGAAAACAGCTTTCCTTTTAGCAATCACTTCAGCTAGAAGGGTATCTGAATTACAGGTCTTATGGCAGTGGAGCCTTTCATCATCTTTCATGCTGACAGGGTGTCCCTCAGAACCAAGCCATCCTTCATGCCAAAGGTGGTATCCAGTGTGGCTCTTAATCAGTCTATTCATTTGCCAACCTTTTTTCTCAATCCACAGAACAAAGGGGAATGGATACTGCATGCCTTAAATGTGCACAGACAACTTAGATTCTACTTGGACAGGACTAAACCTCAAAGGAAATCTGAACAACTGCTGGTGGAATTTGCTGCAGGGGCAGAGGGGAAGACTATTTCAAAGCAAACCATTTCTAAATGGATAGGCCATTGTATTAATTTCTGCTATAAACACCATGGAAAACCTATCCCCCAGGGGATCAGACCTCACTCCACCAGGGCTGCATCTACCTCTACAGCCTTACTCAGAGGCGTACCTACCAGGGACTTGCTAGAAGCTGCTACCTGGAGTTCTGTACATACCTTCACCAAGCATTATCATTTGCCAATTTTCTCTAAATCCAGAGCTGGCTTTGCCACTGCAGTCTTGCAGGGCCTTATAGCTGGTCCTAATGCTATTAAAATTCCTCCTCCCAACCATAGCTTTGGGAATCTACCCAAATGTACTGACAGCAACAGTGAAACATGAAGAACATAATACAGTTGTGTACACTTAGCATAAATCTAGATGTTCGAGTGTATTCACTGTTGCAGTCCTGGTTACCTCCGTCCACCCCCTAACTTCTTTTGGTTATACCTCTACTTTCCTTTACTATGCTTAAAAGCTTTTTGGTGTATTTGCTTTTTTGTTGGAGGTATATCATTGTACTTTTATATTTAATTACTTCCCATTAGGAGGGCACTGAAGTTATCCATTACGAAGCTAAACATGGATCTTTGCCCCCATTTCAATAATAGACATCACTGACTCTTTCCTGTTAAGTTGGAATACCCCATTTCTCCAAGACTTTTTGTTATAAATTTTTAACATTTCTCTTTATGAATTAACAAATATGTGTTGAAATAATATCTTTCCTTATAAAATACCTTTTGGCTCATCTTGGGTAATCAGTGTCATCCTTGCTATCAGTTCTGCTTTAGAAAGTTTTGGTAGGTATGAATGTTGTAGATTCTCCAGCATCTCCCTCTCATATTTATCCCTTTTATTCTGTACCTGATATGACATTTAGTAATACTGAAAAAATATATCTGCTATTACTATGGGTTCTGTACTGGAGTTAGCGCTATCTACTCTTTTTAATCCTGCATTGATTTTTGTGTCCTTTGTCAGATCGGGCTGACTGCTAATGCTTTATTTTTCTCCACAGAATTGTAGAAATATCAAAATATCAGTCATTTAGCAATTCCTGCATAATCTCTTTTTATTTATCTAGCAGCTTTTTCTAGTTTCTTTGCACTGCTGTGTTGCACAATAAAATTTATAAAACTCATCAGACAGATTTCTACTTTTTATAGCCGTCTTTGTTGTTCATTATTAAAAAGTTATATGATAGTTTATCTCAGCTCTTATATACCTCTTAAAGGAGACCTATGCCTGCCTGCCTGCTCTGTTTCATGTCAATTAGCTTATTTCAGTTAACTGTGCACAGCAGAGAATAGGTGTTTCTTGTCTCTGGTAATGTGCAGAAAAATGCCAAGGTTTTTCAGATAAGATAGTATTAATATATGTAGTATACATTTATTTATTATTTATTTTTTTATTTGACATTTGTTTACTGGGAAAACTTGTTTTCAACGGAGTTCCGGGGAGAAAAGCTCCACATTTATGACTTGGTTATTTCGAAGGGGATTGACCAGAAGCTATTTTAGGATGAATCTTTTTCAGGTTTCACTAACTCAACATGTTCACTAGTGATGTAACATCTCAGTCTTGACTTATAACTGTTGAATAAAAGGGGTACTGTGTTAATTCAAACCCATTAGCTTAGGTACTCACACACTACCCCAGACATGCATCTTGATATGCTGGAGACCATTTGTAATTTATGAAGTAGTTGTTACATTCCACTCTTTTAAATGAACAATTATCACTTCTTGAATGGCAGTCATTTTTCTCATCATTTCTTAAAACCTGAAACGCTTTTTGCATCATACCAGGGAAGGGTAGACGCATTCTATGTATAGAAATAAAATTTAAACATTTCTGGCTTTTCACTCCACCATAACAACACTTATTGTCTGGTATTAAATCTTCCTGGGATATTAGGACTTTGCTTAGGAATTACAAATGTCACCCCCATCTTCTTACACTATGAAATGTGGATGCTATCCCCATGACTGATATCCTTTTTTTCAATTTATTGTGTTTATGTTCATTTAAATGTGTCTATTATAAAGTCACAATTCAATATGCAAACATGGGATCCGGACACCTGCTCGACTAGCATATGTCCGAATCACAAAACATCGAACACACATACACGAAAGCGCTTAACATCGACAAGCGCTTCCATGTATGTGTGCCTGTTTCATAGATTGGAGTAAATTTCTGCAAAATCCAAAACGAAGCTGTGACAGCTCCAAATAAAGGCTGCATGTCATGTAGTAAGCCTGCCATTGGCCAAGTATAAGGCCATTGGCATTGCAAACAGTAAAAAAAACCCCACAAAAATCAACTTTTATTTTTTTTTAGCTGATCTCGGCTGTTTAAGCTTAGGGCAGCAGCGCGCAAATGGGATCAGGGAGAAAATAACAAAATTAACCTAAATTAAGCAATCTAACTAAAATCAGCATTTTTCCATGCAAGTCAATGGCAGGAAGATGACAACATGACCAGTGAGTAGTGGTTGCTAAGGGGGGAGGCTCAGTGTGAGACATGTAACTATGCATTAGCAGGCAATCCTAATCAAATGAGGGAAAGGATAGTGAATCCCAGTTTTCCCCAACATGTGAGTCAGGTCCCAACAGTGTAAGAGTAGGAATAGCTTGGTGCAAGCCTAGGAGTTAGGTGACATCATGGGGGTGTGTGTCAGGCATACTGTAAGTGAATTGGAGCCGTGTTGTTCAGGTTTGCTCCTAGCTTAGCACAGCTAAGCTATGGGGTGTGTCTAAACCTGCCTAGCACTCTTTATAAAGCCTAAGTGGGTGTGTGTGCCACGCACTGGGTTTTACCGGAAGAAAAAAGAAGTTAAACCAGGAAATAGCAGCAGTGTGCACATGTGAGCACTCTTTTTGCACGGCGCGCACCCGGGCTTAAACAGGAAGGCAATGGGAAGGGAAAACAGCAGTAGGAAGGTAATCAAGGAGAACTAGCTTAGCTGGCAGGTGAAATGTATCATAATCAGCCAATTACACAGGCAGCAGACCAGCCCAGCCCAGAACACTACTATAAACTATGCAAACACCTTCCCCTCTGGTTTTTCCCACACTCTACACCAACGGCGTAAACAAGTGGGGAACTTTTAACATTCACAACAGCAAAATGATAGGGGCTGCAATAGCTATCATACAACAACTTGTGGAAGAGGCTGAGGGTGGTGAGGATGTGAATGCTGTTGACCAACCCACAGTGAGGAGACGGAGAAGAGTATACAGACCCAGGGTAATCTACCAGAGGTTACATGAGCTGGAGATAGTGGCGTGGTATAGAGTGGACAGGAACCTCCTACAGCAAATTATTGAGCTGTGCCGGCCATGCTTGACACACAAAACTAACAGAGGGGAACCCATCTCAGTAGATACCAAAGTATGTGTAGGCCTATGAATACTAGCTACAGGTACCTTCCAAAGGCCAACTGGGGATATGATGGAGATTTCACAGGCATCAGCATCTGAGGTATTCCACCAGTTCCTGGATGCCATGTCAGCACATGTCGCTGAGCACGTATATTTCCCCAACACCCATGAGGCATTGGCTAGCAATATGCAACTGTTCCACCAAATAGCAGAATACCCCTGAGGTAGTGGGTGCTATAGACTGCACGCACATATGCATCAAAGCACCACTCGGTGAGTGGGGTAGGGTCTACATCAATGGCAAGGGCTTCCCCTCCATCAACTGCCAGGTCGTGTGCGATGCCCAGTGTCTGCCTCTCTCACTCCCTCAATGGTGGATGTGGAGACCTACACCTGCTTTGCTTAGGCAGCAGCATGTGCATTTTAAGCGATGCTCATGATCAGCTGATGGCCTTTGCATGAATTGCAGCCCTTCCCCTAGCTGACTGTATGTGGAACAGCTGTGGTAACATTCCCATAGTTAGTTGCATGGAAACGCACTCCAATACCTGGAAACATCATGGTGGTGTTGGCCCTTGTCTGTCACTGTGAGCAAGAACTCGATCAGTTGTTTGGCAAACAGCATCTCAGATGGATTGGGGATTTACCTCTGACATACACTGTGGAAACAGGCCAACACACAGGAGGGGGATGCGCCTGACCTGACTACAGACTGTAAGTGCTGCTATAATGCATTTGGAGTAATGTTGGTTTAACAGGGTGTGTGTGGATATGGCTGTCCCACATGTATTAATCCCTGCCACGTCAGTTCTAAGTTTATGAGGACTCCCTATCTGTAGGATCATCTGCAGACTGGGCAGTGTGTGGTGCCTTTGGTTTCATGTGTTACCTACAGTGCATGTATCTGTGAACTGCAGAAGGTAGTGTGAGGATTGCAGTCTGTAGATGTTGAAAACCAGGAAAGTTACTGGCTTCATATCCCTCATAGGACATATTTTGCGACAAACCCTGTTACAACAGTAAATGTAAGATGTTATCACAGCAACATATCAATATTGGCCCTGTGTATGTGCTTCCAGCCACAACTCTATCAACCTTTGTACATATGTCATGCATTAAGAGGTGCATATGTGCTGTACACCATAATTAGTGTTATCATATCTGATAACAAGCCAGTGAGATATCAGACTGCTACACATTTTATGTACAGTAGGGGTTATATTTGATGACATAACCTGGACATTCTGTGGTTGTTTGTATAGTACTGAGGTCTGTGTACTTATGGTGAATGTCGACAGTGTGTGTATTGTCAATATGTACCTTGTCCTGTGTACAAACTGTGGTAGATGTCATCGTTCTAGGTCCCATCCTATCTGATGTTACATGCTGCTCCACTGTATGTTACCATATTGGCTTACATGTTTGTAGGGCCGTACACACACATGTCCTATACCACAGACAGGCATCATACCACATTGTGTAGTGGCCCAGTATATGTAGGGTTAGTGTGTGAGTGGCACATATGAGGATGGTGTTGAACAGATAGTCCATATACTGTAATTTTATGCTAGCTTACCTTATGTGGCTGTGGCTGTGTTCACATTGGTTGTGGTTATGCACTTCCACACATATGTATCTTACCCTGTGATGTGACATGCCTGTAGAGCCTGCTATATATGCAGGTACATGTGCATTCCCCCATAGGAGATGTAGGCCAGTGTTGAGCCAGTCTGCCTGTAGCTTGCACAGTGCTGTGTTACATGCCTAGCAGCTTAGTGTACTTACCCAGTGAGATGTCATGTGCAGATACTTGCCAGATGTACTGATGCCGGGCTTCTGTAAACAGTCATTTATGTCAGACGGAGCAGTGGGATGCTGTACAGATGGATATCAATATCTAGTGGGTAGTATATGGCCATGGCAATTCTGTACCAGCAGTTATTATGTGTCAGGACAGACAGGGGTGTGTGAATGCATAACCTATGAGGGCAAATGTATACCAGTCGTTATGTGTTATACCCATCTACATGGCTGTTAACATCCATATTGTCAGGTTTGGTCGACATGTTCTGCACTAAGGAGTTCTGTGTATACCTCTGGACTGTACAGAATGTGTCAGAATGTCCACATCTATTGGCCAATATCTCTGTCGTAGTCCATAGGAGCATTACGTGCTTGCAGCTGTACTGTACTATGATGTCCTTAGGGTGTCTGTCAGTAGCCAATGGCGCACATGTGAAAAGCAGATGTGACCTCCCACACACACCATGTCTGTGAAGACAATCCCTATTACAGTAGCAGTAGTCTACTAATATACCTGCTATACATACTAACATCCCCTTGCACTATGGAGTTGGGACTACAGGGTCTGAGGTAGGGCTACACCCCATGTACAGGACATATGGTGAATATATATGTACATATGATTATCCAGATATCTATATAGATAATTACACGTACATGTCGGCATATATAGATGAGTGTGTATGTGTACATAGATATGCATATACACACCCAGATATATACATATATGGAGCATTATATGTCTACACATATACAGATAATGATACATATGCACATATACGTATACCACACTGCCATTCCTGCCAGCAGTCCACTGCTATTGTATCCCACACACATACGGTGGGGCTGGGGCCATATATGTGTGGGCTTCACCTACACAATACATGTGTGCCCAAATGCACTACAGAGGCTAGTGTATGTAACAGTCGTATATGGCCTTGTATTATTGAGTCTAGGGGGGATGCACCATACCTAACCTAGGCTGTTACAAAATGTGGGGGTATCAGGGGTGAGCTGCTGTAAGGGATCCGGATGTACAGTACCAAACATTTCACCTATCTTGACATTACTTACATAAAGTGGGTTACTGTAGGCCTACAGCCTCCGGCCATACAGACTGTTCTGTTTGCCAGTGTGCCTGAGATGGTGTCAGTTATGCTTTGTTATGTATCAGTTACATCCCATTTGGCCAACTGAAGTCTGTACCACCTAGTGATTGTGTACAGAGTGTAGATAAAGGCTGCTGACTATACACCTGCATCACTTACTGCTTGTTGTGTGGTATCCTGTGGCATAGTCTGTCATTACTGTTGTACAATTTGAAGGGCTTGGCCTGGACAGCAACAGTTGTGGACCTTTCCAGACTACTGTATTAGTATAACTGTTTCACAGTTGCATTACTCTGTTTATATGGATGTCAGAACAGCTATATGACATGGCATATACATCTGTAATACTACACAAATAAAGGTATTCCATTTCTGCAAACCTGTGTGTGATGTTTTATCCTATGATCTCTCTGTGGGTATATGTTGCAGGCAACATATGTCATTTGTAAGGGTGGCTCATTCAGTGTCCAGTTGTTAGGGTGTTAACTGTAGGCATAGTGGCTGTTCCATATTGTGTGCGCCTACTACATGTGTATCTTACTGTAGATATCTCTGCGTGTGTATGTGTAGTCACATATGTATAATATATATATATATATATATATATATATATATATATATATATATATATATATATATATATATATATATATATATATATATACATATATATATATTCAGAGAGAGAGAGAGAGAGCTGTATCTGCATATATGTGTCTCTGTATATGTATCCTGGGGATGTTGTTAGCTTCCACATTTTACATTTCCTATGGGAGCCAGACTGTACTGCATGATATGTTGCCACTACCAGCCTGACATCATACAGGTAGGATGTAGTACTGTTAACATCTTGTGCCCATGTCGTGTCAGGACCTGGTTATGGGATCTGCAACACTTGGTAGCATATTGCAGGGCAGACGTGTTTGGCTGTGGGGGGTGGGTATACCTATTTGTACAAGACATATATTGTTTGGGGCCTCTCAACCCCATTAATGGTGCATGTGGACATTTATGATTTAGTTTATCTCCCGCTGATATCTACACATGTATGTCCATATATACCTATATGGAGATATATATATATATATATATATATATATATATATATATATCTGCTTACATATATATATATATATATATATATATATATATATATATATATATATATATATATATATATAGATATATAAAACTATGTTCGTATATACCTACATAGATATATATCTGCTTACATATATGTAGCTTGCTGTGTATATGTAGACATATAGGTGCAGACACATATATGTGTCGATGTAGGCATTTTATTTTATTTATTTTATTTTACATTTGTTAACCGGGATGGTCCGACTGGATACATGTCCTTTTTCAGTGGAGGCCCAGGGAGAAAAGCTCCAACAGAGTTACATTGATAATTAGGTACAGTAAATGAGCTGAAAGAACTTAACAAAAACATAGGCTATTTACATACAAGTACAAGACTGCCATTACTATTTCTGAGATTACTACAAATGTAACATTAATAACATATTAGCAAGGACGGTAGGCAGTATAATGACATAGAGTTAGACAGGATACATATTTCTTTATCACAGTATATAAAGTACTTATCATCTTAGCTAGTTGTTTATGTTTTAGTTAATGGCACAGAGCTAGTCTGGGTTTGAGCAAGGACATAGCCAGTGTGACTTGAAGTGGAGTTTTAGACTATTTTTGAATTGACTTAGAGAAGTTGCAAGCGTGATGTTATTTGGGAGAGAGTTCCATATTTTACCAGTGGTGTTGGCAAATAGCGTCACCACCTAGGTTGAGAGATTTAGTTGTTTGGACAAGGAGTCTGTTTGCTGAGCGAAGGCAGCTTAGATTGGAGTAGGGAGTCATTAAGTTTTTTAGTGCTGGGGTATTCTCAGGTTGTTTAAGGATTTTGAAGGCTTCTATGAGTTGGGACTGGTGAAGAAGGTGTGGGAATTCTATCCATCCAAGCTTTTTCAGGTTAGTACAGTGGTGTGTTCTGTAGGGTAGGCCTGTAACGAACCTGGCAATGTGATTATAGCAGGATGAGAGCTTGGCCAGATCAGATTTGTTAAGGTGAGTGAGAACAGGAGAGGCATATAGTAGGGTAGAGAGAAGGTGTGAATGGGCTGTGGCTGCCCTGGCATTCGGGGTAAGGAAGGCTTTAATTCTATATAGGGTCCCAAGTTTCTTGTTGACTGACTTAATGGCTTGGTTGATATGTATATCAAATCTGAGTTTATTGTCAATGTTTACTCCTAATAGCTTTGTATAGGTGTCTGGGGAGATGATGGTCCCATTATTGGATTTTATAGTGAAGTTTTCAGTCGGAGATCTATTGGTTGGGTAGAAGAGAAGTAACTTGGTTTTGTTTGCATTTAAGATCAGGAGATGGTTGGCAAGCCAGTTTTCGACTTTGGTGAAGCTATGTTGGGTGGTAGTTAGTAGATTTGCAAGAGAGGCATTGGAACATATTATAGTGAGTCATCTGCATATTGAATGCAGGTGGCTTCAGGGATGACTGTTTGGATGTTGTTTATGAAGACTGAAAAGAGGAGAGGTCCTAATATGGAACCTTGAGGAACTCCTATGGTATTTGGTAGTAGGCAGAAGAGCTTGTTTTGCCACATTACTGCTTGTTGTCTCCCAGTGAGGTAAGCTTGAAACCAGTCAAGGGCTGGAGTATCTAGATACAGGGCTTTTAAAGTATATAGAAGTAACTGATGGTTTACCATATCGAAGGCTTTCGATAGGTCCAGGAAGAGAGCGGAGGATATTTTTTATTATTCCGGTTAAGATTAATGTTTTCAGTAAAAGAGAGGAGGGCAGTGGTTGTACTATGATGGGGTCTGAATCCATGGTGAGAGTCTGTGAGTAGTTTATTTTGGGTTAGATAGAGCATTAGTTGGTTGTGCATGCACTTTTCCATAATTTTGGCAAGTGGTGATAGTATGGCTATAGGTCTATAGTTGGATAGTTCTGTGGATGAACCTCCTTTGTGGAGTGGAATAACATAGGATATTTTCCAAATTGAGGGGATTGAGGCCTCGGTTATGGTTCTGTTAATTAGGATTGAGATAGGGTAGGCTACGACATCTGCCGGCTGAATACCTGCAAATTGCTGCAGAAGATCGGCTGAAAGGGTGGTTGGCTTCAGTTTTTTCAAAAGGGATCTGATAAAGGATGTGGACACTGGCTGGAAGTTAAAAGAGAGTGGTGAGTCGGGTATAGTGTTTATAGAAGTGTGGGGAGGAGAAAGTTGGTTAGCTAATGACGGGATGGTTTCTGTGAAGAAAGTATTGAATGAATTGGCTATATCTTCTTGGCTCTTGTCAAATAATGTTCCTGGGGTCGGAGTAGTGGATTTGCCTGGTTGGAGAAGTTTATTTATGCCTGCCCAGTACTTTTGAGGGTTATTCTGATGTTTATGTTGCAGATTGTAGAAGTAATTTTTCTTATCTAGTATGATGGCTTTTTTAGTCTCATTTCTAAGTTGTTGGAATTTGATACGATCTAGGGGTAGTTTGGTAGTGCGCCATTTATCCCACGCTTTGTCTCTAGTTGTTATTTTGGTTTTGCTGTCTGTTGTTAGCCAGGGTGCTAGCTGAGTTTTAATTATTATTGAGCGTTTAGGGGCATGCGAGTCAAGTATAGTAAGGAATGAATTGTTAAATGATGACACTGCCTCATCAAGGGGAAGGAACTTTAGTTTTGTCCAGTTACATGATTTGAGTTCAAGTTGAAATTTAGTTGGGTCAAAGTTTTTCTTGGATCTGATAGACCTATAAATAGGTAAGCTTGTACAATTAATTTTGTCTTTCATGATGTATGTGAGCAGGTGATCACTAAGATCATTAGGGAGAGTTCCAGACATATAGTTCTGGGGATGACTGTTGGTGAGTATCCAGTCTAGTATACTCTCTTTTTGGTTATTGTTACCTGTACGTGTGGTAGATGATATTATCTGAGAGAATCCATGTAGGTTAACAGGGATGGTGTTGGACTGTGCTGTGCATTGGTTCCAGTCAATATTAACATCGCACAGGACAATGGTTTCTTGAGGGTAGTTGTTGGCTATCCAATGTAGAATGACCTCTAGTGTTTCTACATTGTTCCCAGGAGGAATATAGGTGACAATTAGGTTAATGCCCTTATGATTATTTAGTAGAATTTTCAGAGCTAGTATTTCAGCGTTAGAGACCTGGGGTGGTTGTATATGGTTAGTTATGATGTTAAGTGTGCTATTATATAAGACGGCTATTCCACCTCCTCTTTTCTTTACTCTATCTGCCCTAAGTATATTGTAACCAGGAGGCAGGATCTCATTGTCTTTGGTTGATGGCCGGAGCCATGTTTCAGATAGACACATTATGTTGGGGAGGTATGTGGCTAGTACAGCATGCAGGCTATGTATCTTATTTTCATGTATATATGTTCACATATATTTATATATATATGCACATATTTATATATATATATATATATGTTGTATCTCTGTAGATATTAATATATTTACACACACATACATCTAGATGTTGGTATACATTTTCTGTACTCTTGCATGACTGGGCTGGATAATATGTTTCTGAAAACATCAACTTTATGTATATCTAGCATGGCTTAGTGCCACTTTGTCTGTGGTGTGCAGGGTCCTGAATTTGATCCTTGCAGAGGCTGTTTATTTTGTTGCTGGGCAGAACATGGGTCATTAGATACAGAGCGATTAAGGCACTTTAAAGACTCCCTATGCTGTGGAATAAAATCCCGGTATATGTGAGGCAGAGCACCTCGCTGGCCTTGTTCAAGAGAAATCTTGACCAATGGATGGGAGATCGCAGATATACCCCAGGGATTACCTCAGTGTCACTGCTCAACAGAGGCACAGCAAAATAATGGGTATAGTTCCCCATACTAAAGGGGTGGCTTAAGCCACAAAACTATGGGCTAGGCTTGTAAATGCCCTCGGGCAGATAGCCTAGTATGAACCTATGAACCTATGAACCTATGTTAGCGGGTTTGCACATGTGTGAGCAGAGGTAAACACTGCTAACTTCCGGTTACAGTTTCTTATACTCAGTTAGCTTCTAAATTGTGGAAACCAAAACACCAGTGATCAGAGTGGAAAAATGCCACAAAGAAATACAAGCCCACTCTGTGCTGCTGCCTCAATAAAAGTCCACAGGCATGAAATGATCCAAGGTACTGGTAGAAACACAGGTTTAATACTCAAGACAGTCAAGTAGCATAAAAACCATATGAAACAGGCAAAAAACAACAGTAGTGTACCCAACACAGTCAAGCGCTTTCATCCTGCTCTAGGACTTCTTCAAAACTGTGTTTGTCAAAACCCACTCCCTCTTTTATACAAACAATTAACTAATTAAGATTTGAATCCTGTTAACCCTATAGAAACTTATTAAAAAAAACAATACATTTTAGTGTTTCTGTGAATGGAAAAAATGTTGTTTACTAACCAAGATTCTTCCCTAGCTACAAAATAGTAGCCCTATGTTTCAATTCAGGTTTTATAGATACATTATCATCAATGCCTGGGGTTACCGCGGCATTAAGTCTAAATTGCCACCTCATTTCTGCCCTCTCCAACTGGCACTGGTGAGGTCACTGGCAAGACAGTCCCAGTCTCTACCTTATATTGGGAGCCCTGGTACTGGCTCTGCAGCAGTCTCTATGCATGGTCTTTAACTAGGAGTCCTGCCATGACCTTGGACTCCTGGATGCACCAGCACTATGCCCAGAAGCACACTCCTTCTCCCCTTACTGCCATAGTGCCTGCAAGGGGAAGCTACAACCAGTTATGAGATGTATTCCCGCCTCTTGGGTTTAAGCAGGGCTAATTTCCCAAACTTTTCCATGACTGGCCAGTTTTGAAAAGGCTAAGCTATGGGCAAACCTGCTTACCTAAAGTTGGCATTGTTTAAAGGGGTATACCACTAGGCACAAAGAGTTAACTGGTATACATATTGCTCACACCTCCTAAGCTGGCCTGTGCAATGCTTAGCATTGCTTACATTAGACCTTCATTATAATGCCTTTTTGGCATTGTGTTATTATTCATTACACCTTATATGTATGCCTGGTATCCCTGATTGATGTGTACGTACACTCTGCAGGATCCTTGTGTTGTATTGGGGACTTCAACACTCTATTACAATTACATCTCACTTCTGGGCTTACTGCTGTACTCCAGTTCACATATTTATGTTATGTAGTGGGTTATGGCACATATGACTGTATACTGATGCTTTTCACAGGTTCAGTTTGGTTATACTATGGTGAGGACACGTTTACTACTACCTCATTCTTCTGTACTTCTGTGATGGCTTGGTGGATAACTACTGGGGCTATGGTGTATAGGGTCCTGGGTTCGAGACCTGCATAGCTATTTATTTTGTTGATGGGCAGAACAAGGGCCGTTGGATACAGAGTGATCAAGGCACTTTTGAGCAGTTGTAAGTGGGTTTGCGCTATGGTAAGCACTGCTAACCTGCTGTTACATTTGCTTACAGACAGTTAGCTTTAGAATTGCTTAGCCAGTGTAGGCATTGCTTACTGCCACGCATATGGGCTTAAGGCCGCTTACTAGTCCTTACATATGCTTACTACTGCTTATTTGTGCTTAGACCTGCTTACTAGTGGCTTATTCTTTATGATACTGACACCTCACATGTGCATTTACTGCAGTACTCCAGTTCATAAATATATGTTATTTAGTGGGTTATGCAACAAAAATATCGGTCATATGTGCTTTGCCATGTAAAATAGAATGTGCTGCAGTGGGACTTGAAAGGGGAATGCCTGCTTGTTAGATGAATGCTCTGCCAACTACACTATTGCTGTGCTGCTTCATTTACATATATCTTCCTTGTTATCCTCTTCAGCCTTTTAAGCTGCTTTAACTGTGGCTAAGTGATGGGCACACCCACGCACCTATGGTTAGCTTCAGTTGGATTTTTAAATAAACAGATTAGGGTTTCTTCATTTTATTACTACATTCTGTTGCAGTTATACACAAGGGGGACTGTTGGTGGGGATATGTGGTCACCTGTGAGCGGTCTTGCTCATTGCATACCGCTTTCTACTGTTTCTACTGTTCTACTTTGCAAGGGCATGTTTATTCTGAGAGTTCTGCTCTCATACATGCCCCCAGCACTCTTACACGCTCTGTGTAAGCCTAGGAGTGTAGGCAGCGTGCCTTATTAATATGCATGGCATGCTGCTGTCCTACTCCTAAACAGTTGCTTCCATGCAGGACTAAGCTAGTCCTGCACAAAAGTTTAGTAAATCTGGGGGATACATTTTTTTATAAACCTGATACTGGTGGTGATTAACTTGCTTGTTTTGGATGGGTTTTAACTCACCTTAAGAAAGTTTACTGTCACTAGTCAAAGTACTTAGAATGTCTGTATTTTTAGTTTGTGACACATTTTTTATGATTTAACATTTTACATTTATACAGTGCTTACCCACTGGATTATGTTCACAGTTTCTGAACTCGCTAAGTGTATGAATTATTTTTAAAACTGCAAATAGTACATTTTATCTTTTAGACAGAGTTTACCTGGTGGACTGTGTTCTCAGTTTCTGAATTTGCTAAGAGTATATATTCCTTTTTTAAAACTGCAAATAGTATATTTTATCTTTTTATTTTCTGTTTCTTCACACTGTATTTTGTTAGCGATTATTACTATTTGTACTAGTGATAGTCCTTAAATACAGCTTTCATTAAGTACAGCTTTCACTGAGTACAGTTTCAGTTTTGCATTTTTACACACTGTAACTTTAACTTTGGAATCAGTTGGTTAAGTGAGGAAATGAAGGGTCTATAAAAGGAAATTGGACTTTCTATTTGGGTTTCTGAAGAAGTCCCAAGCACTAGGGATGAAAGCGCTTGACATGGTTTATGTTTTTCTATTTCTTCTGTTGGTGTTTGTCCAAATAAGTACATGTGGTACCTGGAATGAGATTTGTGAGTTGGACTTTTGCCTGTTTGCCAAGACTTGTGACGGTTTTTGCATCTTATTTGTATTTTTTTAACTGGACTTGGACCTGTTTAAGACTAGCGATTCCCTTTTCATACTGGGGTTGTGTCACTAGATGAGGCTGTTTGCTTGTATTTTTATATGTCATGTTTCTAGACTGTTTTTCTGTTAACACATAGAAAGATCCCATGCCATGCAACAAGAGGTGTATAATAGAAATGCAATAATCAGAGAATTTGCAGCTGTTGAACAGGTGTTAGTCTTGGTCTCCTTACCAGAAAACTTATTTGTGGATTAAAGGTGGGGTTAGCTATCAGTAACTGAAAAATTAAATTAGGTAGACTGCAAAGTTAGGCAGATGAGTTAAGAGAAAACTAGAAGGAGATGCAACATGCCAAAATAATTCTGAAGCTGTGTAAGTTAAGAAGAACCCTCTATAGTTAGTTTAATGAGATAGACTAGAAACTCTACTGAAGAAAGTTAACTCTAATGCGTGTAGCTAGGTAAATGATGCACTAAACCACAGAAATAAAGTTTGTGTTAAGTAACAAGGATGTGTTTCAGATCTGCCAAGCAGAAACTTGATTCAACACCATATTCAGACCAGTCCAAAAGAAATATTAAATTAAATCTTTATAGAATACAAAAGAGTAAATACCAAAAAGAGTCAAAGGGAACAGGGGTGTAGGCAGAAAATTCCATTTTGTACTCACAAACTCTTTTTGCTGCCCTACAACCCACCTGATATTTTAAAAAAATGAACCAATCTTTCAAAATGTTGCCCCCAGAAGTTACTAAATATGCACATAATTTTTAGTAGTTCCCTGTAAAACTATTAAAGATGTTGCTTTTTAGATAAGCAATCATGTCTGTAAACAGATTATTTATCTGTTGTTAGAAACATTACTTCAGACAACTGTAGCCTGAAAAAAGTTACAATGTTTGTAAGTGATGCAAAGAAAACATGTACCCCTGGCTAAACCCATGAAAAGGAAGTATGCAGGCTTAAAATGGGAGGAAAAGACCAGTTAGACACTGAGTGTAACAACTATAAGGTATTAGTCTCTAAACCAGATGGAAATGTCAGATTCTGTAATGATGGTAGGAAACTGAACATCCCAGAATTTCATAGTAATTCAGGGCATAGGGATGTTGAATCAAAAAGGTTTGGGAGGCCGTGGTTCCTGATTACATTCAAATTCACTAAGGGGTACAGGCTCTAACAGCTAAAGCTAAAGAAAAAAAAAAACATATTTTCAACTGTTTTTCTTTTGTCATCACAGTTTAAGAAATTACAAGAATGCAATAGATTTTATAGACAGGAAAAGAAAGTAACATTTTTAGTTGTTATTTTTGTGCAGTATACATTTACTTTTTAAGAATTTTCATTCACTCCAATACATTCATTGCTCAATTTTCACCTTTACTTAAACATTATTCCTCCTCTTGTTCTTTATTATGCATGTATTGTTCCCATAGATTCCATTTAGTTGTATATAATTATTTCATTTCCTTATCTTAACCTACCACCTCCTGTTCTTTTATCACCTATACAACACTCTGGGACAGATGAAGAAATGATATATCAGAGCAGAGGCCAAAGTAGCTCCAATTGCAGAGAAGGTCAAAGAGAACAGATTACATTGGTTCAGTCACATGTGCAGAAATGCAGAAAGCAGTCTGGTGAAGAAGATTTGGGACAGACAAGAAGAAAGCAAGAGGAAATGAGGCCATTTAGCAAAGAGACAGATGGATTGTGTGAGAGAAGACCTACAACAGCCTGGCATAACTGTCGAAGAAAGTCAGAGAGTGGCATTAAATAGAGTGTGATGGTGACAGTAGACACAACACCACAACCCCATATAGAAAATGAAAAAATGGTATCGATGATTATGATGATGATGATGATTCAATTCTTCACTTACAGTTGATTTACATTAAAAAATAGCATTTTCAAGTTTTGAGGGATTATTCTAGCATGTCGTCCCCCCTGTTTATGTGGCATGCTGTCCATGCAGTGTTTCAGCATCTCGCAGGCTGAGTCCTGAAGTCTCATGGACGGTATTCTGCTGCTTACTGAGATTATGTCACTGTCTCTTTGAGAACTAAAAAGCCAATGGTATTGTGGTGTTAATGAAGTGGTCAGTGTTATCCAACCTGATCCTCACACTATGTGAGGACCAGGATTAACAATATTTAAGATTAACAGGTTAACTTTACAGTGTCATGACCTGTGGTGCTCCCGACCATTACCTAATGGATGTCTTAGCATTACCAGTCCTACATAAGTAGAAATAAGATGACAGTACTCAGTCTTAAAAAATTTATTTAGGTCTGGCTCTGCTAAGACATTCAGTAGATAACAGTCAGGAACACCATAGGTCTTGAGCTTGTAAAGTTATCCTATTCATTTTACTCCCATGTGGGCAAAGTACAAGGTATATTAGATGCCTTAAAACAAGACTGGCTAACTGCTAATTCCCCAGAGTAGAGAAAACACGATAGATGTTAAATGTATATAATATGAAGCAGGGATTGTTAAGCCCTGAAAAGGAAAGACAAAAGCAGTGCTACAACTGGTCTATATCAGACAATAAGAAACAAGTGAGGATGTTCTTGTGATTGGCTGGCTGTTGTCAGAAGTTTGGATCCCATTCTGCTGTAATCACATGTCCCCTCACAGGCCTAAGAAAGGGAAGATACCCACAAAGTATAGCATTCCATGGAAGCTGATGCCACTTTCTAGGTAAAGGAAAAATTGTGTTCATATCCTGTGTTAGCATCTTCTGATTTCAGCAAGCAATTTGTAGTCTATACCGATGCAGCAAAAATAGGCTTAGAAGCATTGCTATCACACATTTTTAATGTGAAGGAACAACCAGTGCATGTGCTATGTAGCAAACTAAGCAATGCAGAAGCTAAGTATTCTCCAGTTTAAAGATAATAATGCCTAGCTTTTAAATGGACATTTACCTCCCTAGAATATAATGTACTAGAGGGGAAATCACTTATGTAACAGACCACAATCCCCTTCTATAGCTACATATAAAATGAGATGGGAACTCAGAATTATCCAGGTGAGTCTTACATTTATACATATAAATTCAGACTTCAGCATTTACCAGACTTGACCTCCTACAATGGCTAGACCATATCCAGGCATACCATATATCCAGTAAGCTAGAAGAGTTTCAATCTGGGGGGGGGGGTCAAATGTAGAGCATAGCGTGCTGAATCACACCAAATGTTGAAATGCAAGAGACTCAAAAGTGTATAAATACTGATGCAAATAATGTACAGAGAATCTTTATAGAGAATGTAATGTATATGATCACTGTTGCTGTCAGATGTTTTTTCGTTTGCAATATTGGATATGCTTCTGTAAGAGTAGATAGAAACTTTGCTGTTTTATCCAGATCAGGTTTACTTAATGGAAGAGTTAAAAGCTGTATAAAAGGAGGGCTGAGAAATGCTCCTGTAGAGAGTTTTTTTATGTGTCTTTTCTTTGTTAATGAGGATTTGATTTCTGGAACCCGGGCTCTGGTGAACTGAAAGAATACTCTAGGAGAAAGAGGAAGATGTTCTTACTAAAAGAGTCTTGAACTGCAAATAGAGAGAGAGAGAGAGAGAGAGAGAGATAGAGACACGTCTTGAAGTTGTGGCTGTGAACTTTGTTAGCTCTAAGAAATTTGTTTGAGAAGTAACTTCATTTATAAGTTGTTTTGTATTACACATAATGGTAATTACTATGACTGGTGTCTCTGATGACTTTAATGTTCCACAATATATATTGTTGTTGCATCTCGTGTGTTATGAATAGGCGGGTGTGCCTTTAAAACAGAGGCAGTGTAGCTTAAAACTCTCAAAGCTCTTCAGTCAGGTTATTAACCGTATTAGGTAGCTAACTGCTATTTTGATGCTTGTATAAAGGCTTTTGGCTAGAAATCAGTCTATGAATAAATTCCTCAGTTTTAGGTACAGCTTACCTAAAGGTCCAAGATTGTTGACATTTGACAGCCCAAGCAGGGCTTATTGTAGATGTGGCCTGAAACCAACTGAGGTGAAAATGTATTTGTTGCTTGTTGAAGGGAAGGCCTGGCAGAGTCTACAACTATGATTACAAGAACAACCCTGTGGGTGTAGAGGTTATTTTTGGACTGATGTTATAAACTCTAAGGCATTACAGAATGGTACTGTTCACTTTCTGTGAATGTTATAGAAAGCCAAGTGTTTTTTTTTAACAATAAATGTGTTTTTAATGAACTTGTGATTGCAGAGTGTTTCATGTCTGTCGGTGGTGGTGAATGCATGGACAGTTTAGCCAAGACCTGCCGATATAGTGTTCTTTGCAATGTCTCTGCTGCCAAGTGTATATAACCAATTTAGATTATTTCTTAGAGGAGTTGCTAAGTTTTCCCAAGGTGTCTTAACTGGTGACATTTCTGCTGCCGCTCTTAGTTTATGTACTGGTAACATTTTTCCCACCTCTTGTTTCCTAGTGTGCTTCCATCAACACAGTGATGGACGAACTTCTCAAAACACTCATGGAGTCAAAGGTGGAAACTTGCCAAAAACTGGTACAATTGCAGAATAAGTTGGTTGGACTAGATAATGCACTAGTTATCCCCAAAAATATATCCATCATAAAAATGAGCAAAGATGGTGATCCCGAATCTTATCTGGTAGCTTTTGAATGGCATATTTACCAAGGAAACTTGGACAAAAAGGAGTAGGGTAAAAATCCTACATTCCTAGGTGGCAGGAAATGAACTGAATGCATATATGGATATATAGGGGACTGATAACACAGACTATGAAAAAATAAGAAACTTTTAGTTAAGGATGTAATAGTTCTGGAGTACAACCCATTACATTTTGTAACTGGACCTTTAATGTTGTAAAAACCTGCAAGCTCACAATGCTTGACTTAAACATATTTTAAGTTTTGGTTGGAGCCTGACAGTAACAATAAAAGGAAAATGTTAGAAATTCTTGTAGTAGACAGATTTAAATGAGCATTTTCTAATGCCATGAGAAAGAAGATGTTGCAAAGTGATTCCAAGTATTCGGTCTGACAAGTTATTAACTTTAGTAAAATGGTTACTAGTTAATGATGCATTGTTTAAAAATAAGATGTTCTTCGTGTTTCACTGTTGCAGTCATTACATTTGGGTAATCTGCTGGCAGGTTGCCCTCAGTCGGCCTGATTAACAAAGTATTGGGTCCTGCGTTGGTTGCTGTCCCTTCTTCCATGACGTCAGGTCGTCAGGGGTATAAAACATGCATCTGACGCCATTACATCAGTCTTTCTTGCCGTGTTGTGCCAGAAGCAGAAGCAGCTCACAAGTGCCAGTCGGTCGACTCCTGAAATTTTCGTTTTCGAGTTTCAGAACCTAAGTCTTTAACTTAACGCTAAGTACCTTGTTGGGGAAACTTTTTCTTGCTCCTTACCGATGTCACTAAAAGTTAATAATTGTATTACTTTTGGAAAGCAAATACCTCACAAAGATTTTCATTTATACTGTATTCCTTGCCTAGGCCCTGACCATGATGTACCTTGCTGTCGGTTTTGTGCTTTATTTAATCAGCGCACTATCCATCGTCGGTACATTTTTGCCTCTAAATATTTCGGTTCTCGGTTTAATTATCCAGAAATGTCGTCGGTTAACCATCCGACTACCGGGATTCCAAAAAAATGCAAAGATAAAGACAGAGACAGGCCACCAAGGTCCAAAACTGCCGACAACACTTCTCCTAAGTCAGTCGCCAGTTCACTGGTACTCAGTGAGGCGCTTTCGCAGCCCCTGATACCCGCTACTTCTGATTCGCAGGCCTCTACTGAGACCCATTCAGAGTCCAATATGCCGTGAGAGGCTTCACCTATGGAACCCGTGGATGTCTCTACCTTGAATGGGTCTGAAGCCACTGTGTAGGCACCGGCTTCTGAGGGTGTGTATTCAGGCCTACAGACTTGCATATTAAATTGACTCCACCTTCATTACTAAGGCCTAAATCTCGATCTATGTCTAAAAAAGCAACGCCAAGACCACATGTTCAGGCCCCTATGCCTAAAAAACAAATGATCAAAATGGCTGAAGATCTAATTACTCTAATCAGGGGTAGTCAAACCCCCCGCGCCCCCTTTAAGAGGCCTAGGGCTGAGCTTGATTATGAATCTTCTGATCAGGTTTCTATTTCTTCTGTTTCTTTTAATGACCTGGATTTGTCCATACCTACTTATGAGGATTCTGATGCAGAGGATTCCATTCCCTCTGTTTCCCCTCCTGAGGATATTTCTTTTGAGGAAACTTTACATACCTTAAGGGAGCATTTCCACTGGGAAAGTCAGGAATTTTCTGATTCAAAAAAGAGGCTTAGGGATTTCCTTCTTCTACCTCAGCATAGGCCCTTGACTATACCTCCTCTACTAGACATTGTTGATGATATGTTTTCAGAATCCAGTATGGCCCCTGATTCCCTGCCTCTGGCTCCTAGTAAACCTGACAGATACTACAGGATTCCTGAGTCCCACAAGTTCCTTTTCAAAAATCCTGTTGCAGATCCAGAAACCATTTCTCAGGGGCCCAAGGGCATTAAGGCTTCTACTGCTAAAAATCCTACCCCTTCTGATAGAGACTCCAGGGCGCTGGATAGATGGGGTAAGAAGGTTTATACTTCTGCAACCTTGGCAATCAGGGCTTTAAGCTGCCAATTTAATATGTTAAAATATCAAAAGCATATTATTAGACTGCTTAAACAGAAAATGATGTTGTTTCCTGACTGTGTGGAAAATAAAGATTTACAGGATTTATTGCATTCTGCTGAACAAGTTGGAAACATACTTTGCAATGTGGTTTTGATTCTTTAGAGGCCTCCTGCAGGGCTGCTGTTACTGGGTCTGTACTTAGAAGGCATGCTTGGCTTAAGGGGAAATCTTTGCCTGATCATGTTAAAGCTAAATTGTTGGATGCTCCTTTAAATCAGGACTGCCTGTTTGGTAATAAGGCTGAAGAAGTTCTAAAAAAGATGGAAGATAAAGCTAAATCTATGCAAACGGTAAAAGATTTCTTACAAGTGCAACCTCCAAGATTTAGTAGGCACTGGCCTGCTAAGAATTGGTCTTTTCCAGCTCCTTCCATATCCTCTCAAGCCAAACCCAGACACACCAAAAGCACCAGGTTTCAGTCCCAGGGGACTCTCAGAACTAAGCAATGGGGGGCCTCCACTTCCAAATCTGGAAATAACAAGACACCCCCTATGGTAAACAGTCTCAATGACTTCCTTTTAAAATCACCAAGCACTTAACCTTTTACCCGCCCCTTTAGGAGGAAAGATTGCTCTTCATGCAAAGAACTGGGAACTCATAACCCAGGACAAATGGGTTTTAAATGTAGTGTCCCAGGGATACAGATTTCATTTCCACACGTTGCCAACACCAAACGGGTGGCCAGACCTGCCCCCAAATCAGTGGGCAGAGGCTCAAAAACAAGTACATTCCCTCTTAAACATGGGGGCTATTCAACCAGTACCAGAATAGGAAAAGGGACAAGGTTTCTATTCCAGGCTCTTTCTGGTATCCAGAAAAGACAAATCATGGCATCCAATTCTGGACCGGTTTACTCTAAACACCTTTCTGGACATTCCAAAATTCAAGATGCTGACTCTTCCACCAGTTATTTCCTATGCTAGGCAAAGATGCCTGGTTGGCAACTCTAGATTTAAAAGAAGAATACCTGCACATCCCAATAAGGAATCTTGCAGAAGATACCTACGCTTCAAAGCAGGCTACTTGCATTATCAATTCTCTGCACTGCCCTTTGGCTTATCTACTGCACCCAGGGTATTCACAAAGTGCCTGGCTCCAGTTATTGCATTTTTCAGGCAAAGAAATATTCAAATATATCTGTACCTGGAAGATTGTCTAATTCAGGCAGAAAATCAGGGCATACTTCTAAATCATCTGGCGTTTGTAAAAAGGGTTCTAACTTGTCTGGGGTACACTATAAATGAAAATAAATCACAACTGGTACCCTCTCAACAGATTACATTCCTGGGTGAAAGCTTGAATGCAACTGACCAGATGGCTTTCCTCATGCCAGAGAAGCAAATTCATTTGGTAACTTACTTCAAACAAGTGGCCACAAAAACCCTGCTATCTGCAAGACAAATACTGCAAGCCTTGGGGTTTATGACCTCCTGCATTCTTCTAATTCCATATGCAAGACTGCATATGAGGAAACTACAGTGGTACTTAAAAAGTCTATGGAGTCAACATTGTCACAGCCTGGAAACAATGATTCCTATCATACCTTGCCTATGCCTGGAATTCCTATTGTGGGCAGAGGACTGCCACCAAAACAAGGGACTGCCATTCACACTACCCCCTGCCACCCAAACCCTAACTACAGATGCATCAGACTATGCATGGGTGGCTCACCTGGCAGGGAAGTGCATTCAGGGCAAATGGAACCCAAATCAAATGCACCTACATATCAATCAAAAAGAAATGTTAGCTGTACAGAATGCTCTGACAGCCTTCAAGGACAACATTCTTCCAAGACAACTAATGATAAAGACAGACAACACCATGGTTATGTGGTATATAAACAAGCAGGAGGGTACACATTTTAACCCCCTCTGCAGACTAGCCATGGCATTTGGAACACAGCCTTGAGCTACCAAGTTCACCTACAACTCAATTCCTGCCAGGAAAATTGAATACACTGGCAGACGGACTAAGTAGAAATCTCATGGACCCACACGAGTGGAAACTGGAACCACGGATTTTCAACATGTTGACAAGCAAATGGGGTAGCCCAGACATAGATCTATTTGTCTCCCCCCAGAACTACCAGTTGGACAAGTTTTGTACAAGGACTCCCCGCAAAGAAGCCTGGAAAGTGGATGCTCTGTCCTTCAGCTGGAAAAGCCTATCAGTCTATGCCTTTCCCCCCTCTGCCTCTGCTCTCCAAAGTTTTGCTAAAAGTCAAACAGGACAAACCAAGAATGATTTTGATTGCTCCAGACTGGCCACGAACACTAGTACCCACTCCTGCACAGTGTGTCACAAATATCTCCATGGCACCTGCCTCAGACCCCTTCCTTGCTGTCTCAGCAGGAGAACCAAATTCTGCACCCTAAGCTTCCAACATTGAACCTTGCAGTCTGGCTAATCACTTAAATTCACCCTTATCATCTCTCAGCAAACCTGTGATGGATGTCATCTTGGAGGCGAGAAGGCCTAGTACTAGAAAATCTTATGCTGACAAATGGAAAATATTCTGTGCCTGGAAACGGTCTTTAGGGATGAGCACAGCAGCGCCCAATGTATCTCAGATTTTGCAATACTTAACTGAGATGCTTCACAAGGGCCTGTCTTTTTCCTCTATTAAAATCCACGCATCAGCTATTTCAGCTCACTGTAACACAGAACCACCCCTCTTCTCTCATCCCCTGCTGTTGTTTCCTGACTGTGTGGAAAATAAAGATTTACAGGATTTATTGCATTCTGCTGAACAAGTTGGAAACATACTTTGCAATGTGGTTTTGATTCTTTAGAGGGGCAAAGAACTTGAGACCCCCCAGGAGAGCTCCTACCCCTGCCTGGGACCTTAACTTTGTTTTGCAGAAGTTCACTCTACCTCCTTTCGAGCCAGCTGCTACTGCAGACTTAAAAATTCTTTCTTGGAAAACAGTCTTCCTTTTAGCAATCACTTCAGCTAGAAGGATATCTGAATTACAGGCCCTTATGGCAGTGGAACTTTTCATCATCTTTCATGCAGACAGGGTATCTCTGAGGATCAATCCATCCTTCATGCCCAAGGTGGTTTACAGTGTGGCTCTTAATCAGTCCATTAATTTGCCAAACGTCTTTCCCAATCCACAGAACAAAGGGAATGGATTCTGCATTCCTTGGATGTGCACAGACAACTTAGATTCTACTTGGACAGGACTAAATCTCGAAGAAATTCTGACCATTTGCTGGTAGCATTTGCTGCAGGTGCAGAGGGAAGGCCATTTCAAAGCAAACCATTTCTAAATGGATAAGCCATTGCATTCATTTCTGCTATAAGCACCATGGAAAACCTATCCCCCAGGGGATCACATCTCACTCCACCAGGGCTGCATCTACTTCTGCAGCCATTCTCAGAGGTGTTCCTACCAGGAATATTCTAGAAGCTGCTACCTGGAGTTCTGTACTTACATTCACCAAGCATTATCATTTACCAATTTTCTCTAAATCCAGAGCTGGTTTTGCCACTGCTGTCTTGCAGGGCCTTATATCTGGCCCTAATTCTGTATAAACACCTCCTCCCAAACATAACTTTGGAAATCTACCCAAATGTAATGACTGCAACAGTGAAACACGAAGAACATAGTACAGTTGTGTACACTTACCATAAATGTAGATGTTTGAGTGTATTCACTGTTGCAGTCCTGGTTACCTCCCTCCAGCCCCTACTTTTCTCTAGCTATACCTCTACTTTTTTTTACTATGATTAAAATCCTTTTTGGTGTATTTGATTTTGGTTGGAGGTATATTTTTGTGTTTTCTAATTTTATTGGCCCCCCATTAGGGGGGCACTTGACATCTGGGGCAAGAAAAACTGATGTAATGGCTTTGGATGCATGTTTTATACCCCTGATGACCTGACGTTATGGAAGAAGGGACAGCAACTGATGTAGGACCCAAGACTTTGTTAATCAGTTTGACTGAGGGAAACCTGCCAGCAGATTACCCAAATGTAATGACTGCAACAGTGAATATACTCGAACATCTACATTTATAGTAAGTGTACACAACTGTACTTTCCTTGCTTCCAAGTCTAATGTTGCAATAAGAAAGGAGCATTTTTATGAAGTAAAAGCAAGTAATGGAGAAACCTGTTTCAGCTATTGGAGGAAAGTGTCTCACAGCCAGATTGTGTTCCACCTGTGCTGAAGAAATACAGGCAATAGAAGTGTAAAAATTGATACGCACGCTACAAATTAAGGCATTCCTCCAGAATATAATAAGGCAGCATTATGTCATTGTGCTGCTTCTAAGCTTGTGAAATGTACCGTATTTTTAGAAGGGAAAGAAGTTTTTTTTTTGTTTCCACCCCTCCTTTCCACGTCTTACTTTCTGGTCTCTTACCACAATGCCCCCATGCATTACTAGGTCTACCAGCCTCTAATTGTTTCATCCTCTGGACTAACACTGAGTCTGGGCTGGAGCTGGTTTGGTACCTAAGGGCATCCCAAGAGGTCTTGCCAGAAACTGTTTCGGTGAGCAGGAAGAATTGTTTGCAGTATGACCTACCCTCTTATCCACCCCCTTCACCTTTGATGATTTTGGAGACTATCCATTGGTAACTACCCTGTTAATGGAACACACCTCCCCTGAGGTAGTGCCATGATGAAACATCCCCCCAGGATAGACACACTCATCCTTCCCTGCTAATGCCACTGGTGCCACAAATCGCACCTTGGTTAGCTTGGTTATAGTCAGGACTTTATCCCTCTACCCCACTGAAGCATTCTATGCCCTACCAGACTTTGGCAAAATACCATTGCTAAGGGTCCCCAGGTATATAAATATATGATCAGTAACAAAAAAGTAGAGGTAATATTCATTCACAATACAATAAAGAAATAGCTCCTGTTATATATATATATATATATATATATATATATATATATATATAAAAATTTAAACAATTCTAGGAAAACATCACATTCAATAGCGGTAACACCCTACTTGATGCTTGGTGTCATATTTGGATAAAAAAAGGGAACTGGGGAAAACCTACATATACAACAAGACAAGTGAAAAAACCCCTAACCTAAATCCGCCTACCAGGGAACAAATAGCAGCTCCTCTAGGCGGAAAGTTAACCTTATTTTCAAAGAACTGGCACTACATAACAAAAGACAAGTGGATTTTACAAACCATAGATCAAGGTTACCGGTTTCACTTCCACACTTTACCAGTCAAAAGAGGAATGCCAAATCTACCTCCAAATCAAAAACAGAGGCTCTACCAGATAATGGAGTTAGCAAACATGAGAGCTGTGGAAAGAGTGCCAACAGCAGAGCAAGGAAAGGGGTTCTATTCCAGACTATTCCTAGTTCCAAGAAAGGAAAAAGGTTGGAGACCAATTCTCGACCTGTCCACCTTAAATACATACATCATTGTCCCAAAATTCAAAATGCTGACCCTACAGCAACTTCTTCCCATGCTGGGCAAGGAGTCTTGGCTGGTAACTCTAGATCTCATGAGGCATACCTGCACGTCCCCATTCACCAATCTGCAGAAGATACCTCAGATTTCTTGCAGGATCAGAGCACTATTAATTCTCAGCATTGCCCTTTGGCTTATCTACTGCCCAGAGTATTCACAAAATGCCTGGCATCAGTAATCGCCCATTGCAGACTACAGGGAATTCAAATTTACCCATACCTGGACGACTGCCTGCTACAAGGGGACAACAAAAAGCAAGCTGACAACAGATTTACAAAGGGTCATTTACTTGCTACAAAGCACTGGGATACACAGTCAATTTACAAAAGTCAAGGCTGATACCATCCCAAACAAGGGCATTCTTGGCTGAATTGGACACAGTAAAACAAATGGCATTCCTGACTACAGAAAAACAAAAAGAACTTCCTCTTTACTTCTTGGCACTAACAAAACTGAACAAGTTAACAGCAAGAAAAGTTCTGCAGGCCTTGGGCTTCATGGCATCATGCATAATCTTGGTTCCATTTGCCAGACTACATATGAGGAAACTACAGTGGTACCTAAAGAATTTATGGTCCCAACACAGACACAGTCTAGAAACAGAAATCCCACTAATTCCATGCTTAAAACAGGAGTTCCTATGGTGGGCTCAGGCATGCCAGTCAAACCCAGGCCTACCCTTTCGCAGATGTCAAGCAAGCCAGACCATCACAACAGGCGCTTCAGACCTAGGATGGGGGCCCACATGCTGGACAAATGCGTGCAAGGATTGTGGACACAGGATCAACTTCACCTGCACATCAATCTAAAAGAAATGCTGGCAGTAAAACTGGCAATCCAAAAGTTCAAACCATTTCTCAAAGAGGGCCAGTTGATAAGGACAGACAACACCACAGTCATGTGGTACATCAACAAACAGGGAGGCACTCATTCATACCCCCTATGCAGAATGACCTTGGAGCTGTGGACCCTGGCACTCAGCTACAACATCCAGTTACAGGCAATATTTGTACCGGGGAAAGACAATACTCTAGCAGACATATTACAGAACCAGTCCGGATGCCCACGAATGGAAGCTGCACCCGGACATCTTCAAGACCATCTCAAAGAAATGGGGAATGCCACAGATAGACCTATTCGCATCACCTCTCAATCACCAGCTCAGAAAATTCTGCACAAGGACATTCCACCCACTAGCATGGAAAGTGGACTCGCTCTCCTTCAACTGGAAAGGCCTAACAGCATATGCATTCCCACCTCTTCCTTTGATACACAAGGTACTACTAAAAATCAAGGAAGAACGTCCAAGGATAATCCTGATAGCTCCAAACTGGCCAAGACAACACTGGTACCCACTACTGAGGAGCATGTCTCGAACAATATGTGGCCAATACCCTGATGCCTTTGATGTTAACTCAGAACAACTACAGCATCATACATCCAAACCTAAAACGTTGCAACTGACTGCATGGAACATCACATAGCAGCAGCTAATCCAGAACTTTCCCAAAGAGGTAAAGACATTAGTCTTGGAAACCGCAGACCTTCAACAAGAAGGAACTATGCTGGAAAATGGAAAAGGTTTGTCATTTGGAGTACGGAAAGAGGAAAAGATGTGTCAAACATAGATATGCCTAACATTCTGGAGTATCTGGCGAACTTCTTCATTCAGGCCTGTCTTACTCCTCCATCAAGATACATGCATCAGCTATTTCAGCAGAATACAGCTTTTGATCCACCTGTTTTTCGCACTCCTTTGCTCAGGCAGTTCCTCAGAGGAATCAAGAATGTAAAACCTCCAAGGAAACCACCATTACCAGCTTGGGATTTAAACTTTGTGCTAGAAAAGTTGACACTATCACCCTTTGAACCAGCAGCAACAGCAGACCTACAACACCTGTCATGGAAAACTGCTTTCCTACTGGCAATTACTTCAGCAAGGAGGGTTTCAGAACTACAGGCCTTAATGGCAGTGCAACCCTTCCTAATCTTCCACCAAGATAGAGTGTCCATGAGGACTAATCCTACATTTATGCCCAAGGTGGTATCCAGAGTGTCTTTAAACCAGGCAATCCACCTACCTACCTTCTTTCCCAACCCACAAAACAGAGGGAAAGAATACTGCATACCTTGGATGTACATAGACAGCTACGCTACTACTTGGACAGAACAAAAATAGCAGAAAGACTGACCAACTTTTGTAGCCTATGCAACAGGAAGGGAAGGAAAGCTATTTCCAAACAGACAATCTCCAAATGGATAGGAAATTGTATACGATACTGTTACTCCTTCCATGGAAAACCAATTCCACAGAACATAAGACCTCATTCTACAAGGGCAACAGCCACTACCACAGCCTTCTTACGAGGAGTGGCAACCAAAGACATTATTGAGGCGGCTACTTGGACCTCCGTGCATACATTTGCCAAGCATTATAATTTGCCTCTATATTCCAGATCCCGAGCAGGGTTTGCCACTGCTGTACTGCAAGGGATCCTAAACACACCATAATCTACTTTATCCTCCTCCCCTAGTTGGCTATGGTATTCTACCCAGTTGTTATGACTGCAGATGCATCCATGAAGGACATAGTACAGTTTTGTACCTACCATAAATGTAGATGTCGAACTGGATAGCATCTGCAGTCAGGATTACCTCCCTCCTTCCCTCTGTGGTACTCCTAGGGTGTTTACCCTCCTAATAGCTAGCTGTTGGGGAGTCTTTTATGGTGTATTTGTTTGTATATATGTACATACATGCTTATTGTTGTGTTTACCTCTATCTATTTGGAAACATTGGCATCTATCCAAATTTTAGCCTGCAAGAGGGCTACTGGCATCTGGGGCAAGAAACACTGAGGAAAATGGCGTCGGCTGATGCTTTTATACCCGAAGACCAACAGAGATGACGTCGGGTGAAGTGCGACATCAGCCGAAGCCGGACCCGGACTTTGGAATCCGGCCGACTGCAGGGCTGCCTGACAACAGGACAACCCAGTTGTTATGACAGCAGATGCTATCCAGTTCGGACATCTACATTTATGGTAGGTACAAAACTGTACTTTCCTATCATACCTTGCCTATGCCTGGAATTCCTATTGTGGGCAGAGGACTGCCACCAAAACAAGGGACTGCCATTCACACTACCCCCTGCCACCCAAACCCTAACTACAGATGCATCAGACTATGCATGGGTGGCTCACCTGGCAGGGAAGTGCATTCAGGGCAAATGGAACCCAAATCAAATGCACCTACATATCAATCAAAAAGAAATGTTAGCTGTACAGAATGCTCTGACAGCCTTCAAGGACAACATTCTTCCAAGACAACTAATGATAAAGACGGACAACACCATGGTTATGTGGTATATAAACAAGCAGGGGGGTACACTTTTTTACCCCCTCTGCAGACTAGCCATGGCATTGGGAACACAGCCTTGAGCTACCAAGTTCACCTACAACTCAATTCCTGCCAGGAAAATTGAATACACTGGCAGACGGACTAAGTAGAAATCTCATGGACCCACACGAGTGGAAACTGGAACCACGGATTTTCAACATGTTGACAAGCAAATGGGGTAGCCCAGACATAGATCTATTTGTCTCCCCCCAGAACTACCAGTTGGACAAGTTTTGTACAAGGACTCCCCGCAAAGAAGCCTGGAAAGTGGATGCTCTGTCCTTCAGCTGGAAAAGCCTATCAGTCTATGCCTTTCCCCCCTATGCCTCTGCTCTCCAAAGTTTTGCTAAAAGTCAAACAGGACAAACCAAGAATGATTTTGATTGCTCCAGACTGGCCACGCGAACACTAGTACCCACTCCTGCACAGTGTGTCACAAATATCTCCATGGCACCTGCCTCAGACCCCTTCCTTGCTGTCTCAGCAGGAGAACCAAATTCTGCACCCTAAGCTTCCAACATTGAACCTTGCAGTCTGGCTAATCACTTAAATTCACCCTTATCATCTCTCAGCAAACCTGTGATGGATGTCATCTTGGAGGCGAGAAGGCCTAGTACTAGAAAATCTTATGCTGACAAATGGAAAATATTCTGTGCCTGGAAACGGTCTTTAGGGATGAGCACAGCAGCGCCCAATGTATCTCAGATTTTGCAATACTTAACTGAGATGCTTCACAAGGGCCTGTCTTTTTCCTCTATTAAAATCCACGCATCAGCTATTTCAGCTCACTATAACACAGAACCACCCCTCTTCTCTCATCCCCTGCTGTTGTTTCCTGACTGTGTGGAAAATAAAGATTTACAGGATTTATTGCATTCTGCTGAACAAGTTGGAAACATACTTTGCAATGTGGTTTTGATTCTTTAGAGGGGCAAAGAACTTGAGACCCCCCAGGAGAGCTCCTACCCCTGCCTGGGACCTTAACTTTGTTTTGGAGAAGTTCACTCTACCTCCTTTCGAGCCAGCTGCTACTGCAGACTTAAAAATTCTTTCTTGGAAAACAGTCTTCCTTTTAGCAATCACTTCAGCTAGAAGGATATCTGAATTACAGGCCCTTATGGCAGTGGAACTTTTCATCATCTTTCATGCAGACAGGGTATCTCTGAGGATCAATCCATCCTTCATGCCCAAGGTGGTTTACAGTGTGGCTCTTAATCAGTCCATTAATTTGCCAAACGTCTTTCCCAATCCACAGAACAAAGGGGAATGGATTCTGCATTCCTTGGATGTGCACAGACAACTTAGATTCTACTTGGACAGGACTAAATCTCGAAGAAATTCTGACCATTTGCTGGTAGCATTTGCTGCAGGGGCAGAGGGGAAGGCCATTTCAAAGCAAACCATTTCTAAATGGATAAGCCATTGCATTCATTTCTGCTATAAGCACCATGGAAAACCTATCCCCCAGGGGATCACATCTCACTCCACCAGGGCTGCATCTACTTCTGCAGCCATTCTCAGAGGTGTTCCTACCAGGAATATTCTAGAAGCTGCTACCTGGAGTTCTGTACTTACATTCACCAAGCATTATCATTTACCAATTTTCTCTAAATCCAGAGCTGGTTTTGCCACTGCTGTCTTGCAGGGCCTTATATCTGGACCTAATTCTGTATAAACACCTCCTCCCAAACATAACTTTGGAAATCTACCCAAATGTAATGACTGCAACAGTGAAACACGAAGAACATAGTACAGTTGTGTACACTTACCATAAATGTAGATGTTTGAGTGTATTCACTGTTGCAGTCCTGGTTACCCTCCCTCCAGCCCCCTACTTTTCTCTGGCTATACCTCTACTTCTTTTTACTATGCTTAAAAGCCTTTTTGGTGTATTTGCTTTTGGTTGGAGGTATATTTTTGTGTTTTTTTAATTTTATTGGCTCCCCATTAGGGGGGCACTTGACATCTGGGGCAAGAAAAACTGATGTAATGGCTTTGGATGCATGTTTTATACCCCTGACGACCTGACGTTATGGAAGAAGGGACAGCAACTGATGTAGGACCCAAGACTTTGTTAATCAGTTTGACTGAGGGCAACCTGCCAGCAGATTACCCAAATGTAATGACTGCAACAGTGAATATACTCGAACATCTACATTTATAGTAAGTGTACACAACTGTACTTTCCTTCCTTCCAAGTCTAATGTTGCAATAAGAAAGGAGCATTTTTATGAAGTAAAAGCAAGTAATGGAGTAACCTGTTTCAGCTATTGGAGGAAAGTGTCTCACAGCCAGATTGTGTTCCACCTGTGCTGAAGAAATACAGGCAATAGAAGTGTAAAAATTGATATGCACGCTACAAATTAAGGTATTCCTCCAGAATATAATAAGGCAGCATTATGTCATTGTGCTGCTTCTAAGCTTGTGAAATGTACCGTATTTTTAGAAGGGAAAGAAGTTTTTTTTTTGTTTCCACCCCTCCTTTCCACGTCTTACTTTCTGGTCTCTTACCACAATGCCCCCATGCATTACTAGGTCTACCAGCCTCTAATTGTTTCATCCTCTGGACTAACACTGAGTCTGGGCTGGAGCTGGTTTGGTACCTAAGGGCATCCCAAGAGGTCTTGCCAGAAACTGTTTCGGTGAGCAGGAAGAATTGTTTGCAGTATGACCTACCCTCTTATCCACCCCCTTCACCATTGATGATTTTGGAGACTATCCATTGGTAACTACCCTGTTAATGGAACACACCTCCCCTGAGGTAGTGCCATGATGAAACATCCCCCCAGGATAGACACACTCATCCTTCCCTGCTAATGCCACTGGTGCCACAAATCGCACCTTGGTTAGCTTGGTTATAGTCAGGACTTTATCCCTCTACCCTACTGAAGCATTCTATGCCCTACCAGACTTTGGCAGAATACCATTGCTAAGGGTCCCCAGGTATATAAATATATGATCAGTAACAAAAAAGTAGAGGTAATATCCATTCACAATACAATAAAGAAATAGCTCCTGTTATATATATATATATATATATATATATATATATATATATATAAAATTTAAACAATTCTAGGAAAACATCACATTCAATAGCGGTAACACCCTACTTGATGCTTGGTGTCATATTTGGATAAGATTCCCCCCGTTTTAAGCCACTGTGGAAAACGTGGGAGGACAGAGAATGCAAAGACACAGTGTGGTAGCGTTACATTCTAAATAAGAAAGGGGTACAGCAACGACTTAATATGGCTATTCAGTATAAAAGTGGGGGCAATGACACTTACACAGAGGCCCGTAATCAAAATTAGGAGAAGGGAGTTAGCCTAGAAACTGTAAAAAGGAATTGAACGTAGTGGTAAGAATGTAAAAAGGCCCTTTTTGCCTTTCCAGAAACCTTCTCCCAATAACAGAGCAACAGAAACCAATACTGTCAGAAATGTCAGTATTGGAACCAAAAGTGAACTGATATATCATATGCTGATTTTACTTCAGATTGTTCTAAGTCTGCACAGAGACTAAAAAGAAATTTAAGTATCAAACTGAGATGACAAAATGGAAGAAGCAGGGAACTAAGTGAGGAAAGAAATGATAAAAGGAAGAAAAATGAGATAGGTAATAACATGTTGAGTTCCAAATTATACCTGGCCAAACAAAAATGAAGATTAAAGGAACATGGAACCAGTGAGATTTTTTTGAGACAATGGAGATATTAAAGCAGAAGGAGGATTTGTGTCTAGAACTATCCTTTTTAATGGAAAGCCATAGAAGAAGTTACAGCAGCAACATTTTTAGGAGAAGAATTATACCTTCCACCTTAAGAAAACGTTATGGAAGAATATAACCTGGAGTTAACAGACTAAGTAAAGCCAAATAAAGTTACAAAAAGGCACAAAAGGAATATGATGCTTTTCTTACAGCACGGTAGAGTACAACCAAGGATGTTGGAGAGGAGAATGATCACACTGTTCCCATTACTTGTTACCCCTATTTTGAGTTAAAGGATGACTTCTTATAATAGTGTATGTAAATATATGGAAGGAATTCTACATCAGCTGCTAGTGACAAATTCTTATAGCACACTAATAATGAAGCTACTCCCTAGTCACTTATTACATGTGGGGCATTGATAGGCTACTTCTTGACTGTTGATATGGACTATTAAGAATAAAAACTAATGCTCACATTGTGTGAATATTATGGAACATCAAGTGGGTTGCTTTATGATTTACTTTTTTTGGACAATAAACTTATGTTTCTACATAAAAACAAAACAACAACAGAAAAAAAAAAACTTGTGACTGTGTTTTAGGAATTGTAATTGCTCTCTCTCTCTTTCTCTATATATCTGTGTGTGTGTGTGTGTGTGTGTGTGTGTGTGTGTGTGTGTGTGTGTGTGTGTGTGTGTGTGTGTTGTGACATGTTGATTCTAGCAAATGGATAATATCTTAAAATGTGTGCTTAAAATGGAGTGTAGGAACACTCACAGCAGTTAATCAGCCAAACACACTGTGTTAACTAGTTAGCAAATATGTGATTATCAATTGATATTTTATAAAAGAATGTGTCTTAGAGAACTAGAATCAAGAAGTTAATTTCCCATCTGAAAGTTCTGAGAGGGTGAGCTGGAACTTGCTCAAAAGATGTAAGAGGTATGGAGTGTGAGTGCCCAGCGGGATCTCACTTGTAAATTATTCATGAAAGAATCATCTAGAGTATAGAACTGTGAGTGGAGAGTGGTAGAGGCTCATAGTGACTTTTAAAGACAGCCTGCTCCTTGAGGGGCTATGAGGGATTGTATTATTGCTGATGGAAAACAACCAAAAGTTCTGTTCTGTTTTATTTCCAGCTAACTGGGTTGTATTTTTATTTCCTGTGACTCCATAAAAAATAAATCTGTGTCTTATATATGTTTTGCAAGCAGTATTTATTCATATATACACTTGCAAAATCGTATGAGGTAGCGCTCTGCCTCTACATAATTCAAGTCATTGTTTAAATAATGTGTATTAGTGTTTGTGGTCACAAAGATCAGTAATTCTGTTTCTGTTTACTAAAGCTGTGCACGTGAGTGAGTGTGTGTGCTTGTGTGTGAGCGCAGACGCACACACATACACCTTTCTTTGTTGAACAGATATTTTCTGTCACAAAGCTCAGGTGCCCAAGATCAGAAAAGAAAGCATGGAATTAACGCTTGTAATTGTATAGCAATTTCTACTAGGAATCCAATCTGTTTTCATACTGGCACTTTAGGACAGCCTTTGTAAGCTTTGTATTATCTCTGCATGATGTCATCACCCTTTCAGTAGCACTACTTTTAGAGAAGAGAAAGCCTAAAAGAGCACTTTAATAGCAGGAAATATTTGTCCCTTGACAGACAATAGAAAATAACTTGCTGGGGTCCTGGGAGCTGTCCTGTACATCTGGACTTGGGTTCTGAAAGGTCAAGACATTAAGGCTGTCATATCCTGTACCATTTAAGGACTTGTCAACTTGAATGGTTAAAAGTCAGGTTTCTTTGTGGCATCTGTACAAGTGATGATTTTCTGTGTGCTGTGGAAGTGAACATTTGAAATAATTAGAGGATTCATGCTGGAGTTAAGTGGTAGTTGCCAGAATGCAGACTTTGATATTTCACAATTAAATATATGATCAAAGCATGTTACTTAACTTTAAAAACTAAGATTTCTGGATGTGATTAACAGAGTGTGTGCCATTAACTCTAATCTTTAGTCATTGATTTCTAATATATTAATTACCACATTTGTACTTGTTGGGTATTAATACATTTTATATTTGTAATAGATTGTTTTGAATATTTATGCTTTTAGGAAGAACAAAAAGTCGAAGGCTACATCCTAGACTTGTAAAATAATGTTATACTGTTCTGTTGTGTGTTTTTCTTTGCAGATGCTCATTTATATGAAATGTATTTTTATTGTTGATGTTTGTTTTACAAACTCACAACGATCCAGATCAAAAAGATACAGGGACAAAGACAGTGGTTGTCACAGTAGACTTATTTACTTATTTATTGATTTAGTTTGTTAGGAGAATAATAAATAAAGACTTAAGGCTGTGTGAGCAAACATGGGTACTGACTGTCTTCAATGTGTCATTCATTCATTCATTATTTATATTTATTCTGTAGTGTCTTCCCTGGGTAGTGTTCGTATGTAGCCACAATTCTCTTCTCTTTTTCATTTGTGGAGAATGTATAAACTTGAAAATCAAGATGAATGGCACATTGACTTTTCTCTGCTGCACTTTTGGAGTAAATCAGTACAAATACCCATGAGTAATATCAATTGCACAGTAAGGACACCACAGTAATTTTGGATAATTTTTGATTTGAGCATTAATTTCCTGTCTTAGCTGTCTCACTTACAGTAGATTGCTATATTGTTTCAGATGCTGCATGTGGTAATTATGCCATGGGGGATCAGGACAGTTACTTAAAATGAAAAGGAACATTGCAAGGACATTTTGCAAATAACCCAGGATGTACAATTTTTAATAAAAATTGTTTTGACATATTTGCCATTGTCTTCTTTTATTGAAGTATATATATATTTTTTAGAATGCCTTCATTGTTACTTTTTGTCCGGGGTTGTGTGTGTTTACAAGTAGGTGTTTGTATGTTGGGGGAAAATAGGCCACTTTCTAGAATGAAACACATATTTCCAAACTCCTGGCTACGGCCCTAGTTTACAATGTTTCAGTTGTGCTTCCTCGGAGAAAAATCAAATAATTTGTAATTAAATGAATGCTTTGCTTTAAGAATGCTGTAGATGTGTGTGTGAATGCAGGCATATATGTATGCATATGAGGATGTGCTGAAAAGTTCTAAGCCTGATCAAGATGGGAATGACGTGGAGCCATGAAATTTACAAGTTATTCAACATATTCTCCCTGACGTTCAACACACTTGGCACATCGTGTTTGAAGTTTTTGTAACCCTGCCAAAAAAAAAGTCTGAAGTCTGGTTACTGAAATACTGCTCTGCTTCTTTAATCACCTCCAAACCACTCAAAAATTGCTGCCCTTTGAAACTTTTTTAAGGTTTCAGAGGCACATGCAATATATGCAAACGACACTTATGAACATCAGGTGTTTCAGCTATTTGGTGATTCTGAATGCCCATGACGTATTTTTTGAAGTAATTTCAATGGACAATTTCAGGCCAATAAAGCCAAACGTCACTAGCTGTGGGTATGCACATTTTGGTCTTGTTATGACCTCATCAACCTAGCACAAGCAGAGTGTTTGATTTAGCATAAGAAACACAGGTCTGTTATACCCAGCTTATATCCATTACCAGTAGGGTGACTGCAAAATATCCCAACTAACAAACTAAAATAAAGAGTGAGAAGGTTACACAGAAAAAAAAATCAGTAAAAACTAAATGAAAATTCCAGCCAAGCTAGAACTTCCACTGAGTGACCTCTCAAACCTCGTGTATCAGAGGCACATGGGATATATGCAAATGACCCTTATGAATATCAAGTGTTTCAGCTATATGGCAATTCTGAATGGCCGTGACTTATTTCGTTTTAGGTCATTTCAATGGACAATTTCAGGTCAATAAAGCCAAACCCCACTAGCTGTGGATATGCATATTTTGGCTTTGTTATGATTTCATCAGCACAACACAAGCAGAGTGTTTGACTAAGCATAAGAAACACAGGGGTGTTATACCCAGCTGATGTGCATTACCATTAGAGTGACTGCAAAATATCCCAACTAACAAATTAAAACAAAGCGTGAGAAGGTCACACTTATTCACACACTCTGCTTGTGCTGTGCTGATGAGGTCATAACAAGGCTGAAATATGCATATCCATAGCTAGTGGGGTTTGGCTTTATTGGCCTGAAATTGTCCATCAAAATGGCTTAAAAAGAAATAAGTATTGGGCATTCAGAATTGCCCTATAGCTGAAACACCTGATGTTCATAAGGGCCATTTGCATATATCCCATGTGCCTCTGATACAATAGGTTTGAGAGGTCACTCAGTGGAAGTTCTAGCTTGGCTTTAGTTTTCATTTAGTTTTTACTGATTGTTTTTTCTGTGTGACATTCTCATGCTTTGTTTTAGGCTTTTCAAGGTTTGGAAACAGGAAATAGTCAGATGGAGCAAGATCTGGTGGGTGGGGTGGATGGTCAATGCACTCAAACCCCAGTTTTGTCAAAACATCTATTGTTTTGCCAGCCTTGTGAACAGGTGTCATGTCTTGCAAAAAGATAACTCCTTTTTGCAGCTTCCCTCTACTTTTATCTATCAATGCCTCCTTTAATCAGCACAGCAAGTTACAGTAGTATTCTGCATTAACTGTTTGGACCCTTGGAAGATAGTCAGTCATAACACCTTCCTGACCCCAAAACACTGTGGCAATGAATTTTGGGTCTTGTACTTCTTTGGCTTTGGTAAACCCGAGTGCTGCCATTGCATGGACTATTGTTTTGTCTCAGTATCATAGTGGTATAACCATGTTTCATCAACAGTAGCTAGTCATTCCAAAAAGTTGCCACCAGATCATCAAAAATGCCACAAAATCAACTTGGAAGTGTTCAGTTGATGTCTTCTCTCATTGACATTCAAACATTTGGGCACCCACTTGGCTGACAGCTTCTGCATACCTAGCACATTCCCTGGATATCAGTAGTGTCTCAGCAATTGTTTTAGCTGATATTCGCCGATCTACCAAAATCAGGTCATGGACATGGTCAACGGTTTCAGGAGATGACACCATTTGATACCTCCCAGACCTTGCTGCATATTTGGTCTCAATCTCAATGCTGAAAGTTTGCACACCATTTATTCACTGTTGAGTAAGAAGGACACTTGTCACTCAATGTTTGCATCATACATTAATGGATTTACTTTGAAGTTTTCTTCTGCAGGAACAGGAAATTCATGACATCTCGGAGTTCCACACTTGAAAATTCCACACTTTTCGTTGACATGGTTCAATCAATGATCTGAAACAATGTCAAAACATAGTATTACAATTCTGCAAATTGGCACTTTACAAGATGAAATAACCCTCTTTTCAGCTACAAAGGAAAAATAATGCTCAGAATTTAGAAAGTTGGTCAGGTTGAGAATTTTTCAGCACCCCCTCGTATGTATGTATATATAGGTTTACTATCAAAGCCTAGAGTTCAACAAATCCATTTGCAATTATTTCAAAGTAATATTACCTGACTTACTGGAATACATTTGTCATGTTACTGACAGTTTAATTTCCAACCACCTATGACCATTCGGAATTTAGAATTCATGTAAATAGAATATGAGGTCAAAGTTATAAATAGAGATCTGTGTACAGTGTGAATCGGGAAATTTACCATGTTCCTCACTATAGTGTGGTTTCAAAGTTGAAATAAAACATGAATTAAAGTGATGTACAGTACTGAACTGTGTATGTTTGTACTGCTGGGAAGCAAGCAGGTGAGTGTCAGCAGGTAATCTTTCTGAAATGTCGAAGCCGTTGGTTTGATCATTTCAAATTGACATGTTTTTGACATATTTACCTAATTAGTATTCAGGAATTTGGAATTTTTTATGGTGTTTGTGTACATAATGTGTTTTGACATTCGAGATTTTGATAGTAAACCTATATATATAGATATCATTGGCATACTCCACCCAGAATCCTTCTCCTCTGGAATATGCCTCTCCAGAGGAGGAGTCTAATGGGGGAGATTCCCCTACAGAAGAGCTTTCCTTTGGAGAAACTATTAGTAAAATAAGGACATCCTTTAAATGGGATTCTTCTCAAATTTCTGAGGAGCAAAAAAGATATTATGACCTTCTCCAGTTGGAAGCCCCTGCTCCCTCAGCAGTTCCACCATTCCTTCCAGCTTTCTTAGATGCCTTTGCATCCTCCTCTAAACCCCCAGATTCCCAAGCCTCTGCCCCTAAAAGATGTGACAGATTTTATAAGGTCTTTGATGACTCTAAGTTTCTTTTTAAATGTCCTTCTGCTGACCTCACTGTGGTCTTCATTACTTCTGACAAATCTTCTTGCATGTCACCATCTGCAAAGCTGATTCCTTCTATCAAAGAAAGCAAGATGTTGAAAAGTACGCTCTGGCCCTGCTTTCTCAGGCTTCCCAGACTCTCAATTATCTGATTCAGAGGCTAAATCACAGATTCTTACTCTTTTGTCTGCTTCCTCCCAGGTAACCAGACATTCCATCAAATGGAGTTATGATGCAGTGGAGGCATCTTCCAGGGCATCAGCTTCTGGATCTGAATTCAGAAAGCATTCTTTGTTATGCCTTCAGTCACTTTCTGATGACATAAACAACAAATTTATTGATGCTCCTTTGGATAAATCTGCCCTTTTTGGCACAGCAGCTGCAGAATTTTTTAAATCTTTGAAAGAAAAGGGAGCTCCTGATTTGGAAATGCTTGTTTGTTTCCCCAGTCCCTAAATTCCATAGGAATTTTACTGCCAAAACTCCTTTTGTCAGAAGACCTGCTCACTCCTCCACTTATGTTTCATCTGGACATAAGCCCAAGAAGTCTTCCATGAGGCCACCACAGTCTGTCTGTTGCTTCTCTGCCTGCTCCTCAACAGCCCTTTCAGCCCCAGGCCAAGTTCTCTGTGATGACCAAGTTTTTCATCCAAGTGATACTTCTTTATCTCTTTGCCTCTCTCTTTCCCTTTCAGCCTGGATGGAAATCACTCAGGACTCCTGGGTCATTTCCATCATCCAAAATGGATACTTCATGACTTGGAAGACTCTTCCACCCTTCCAGGGGATAGCTCAGCCTCCTTCCAGCCATCTTCATCTGTTCCCTTTGTTGCTTGCTCAGCTCTTTGACCAAGGCACTGTTCAGGCTGTTACTCCAGACCAACAGGGAAATGGGTTTTATGGGGGAAATCTCCCCCATTAAACTCCTCCTCTGGAGAGGCATATTCCAGAGGACAAGGAATCTGGGTGGAATATGCCAAGGAATCTTCATCTGAAGAAGACTCCTCAGAGTCAGAATCCAGAATCTTATACTCAGCAGCCTGTGCAGAAGGAGACACCTGAGACACAGATGTCGACACTGGAGGCGAGGAGAAAGCAGGCAAGGGAATAGTGGAAGCAGAAGCTGAAGGCCTCAAAGCCATCAAGGCTTTAGTGAGACCCTGCGAAAAAGCATCCCAGTCCAACAGAGGGGTGGAAGGATGGTGGAATGTTTAGTATTATGCTTCTTAACAGGTTTGTCTTGATGAGAAGAATGACTGAGCATAGGACTTGCATCCAAAAATTCTTTAGATTGAGAGGCAGGAGCAGTTCCTGAGTCTTCCAGAATAACAATCCGTGGTTCCCCAAGTAATCCATACCAGACTTCTGCATGGCCTCAGACATACTAAGATCCACCCCTTTGATGGCTTCTGCTGAGGTACCCACAGAAGAAGTGGACGCTACCTCTGAGTACACGGCTGGGTTTTCACTAACCTTAAGGGGTACATTGGAGGGACTAGGCACAGTTGAAGAGGATTAGGGCCTATGTTTGCTAACTTCCTCTTCAAAGACAGCTCAGCTGAAGGACACCCGGAACCTTCCAGCACATCCCTAGCCAGACATTTAAGTCTCTGATTTTCTAGATAAAGATTTAAGGCCAACAGATGACTATGCAATGTCTTAGGCACAAAGACTTGACAGATAGAACAAGAACGGTGGTCCTGAGTAGGCCCTAAACAGAATAAGCAAAGATTCTGACTATCTTTATGTGGATTTTGTCTTTCACACCTACACTTGCCCTTCTTGGATGACATTAACAACAACGAAAGGCAGAAGCAAGAAAATAAATCCCCTACAGGGTACTTATTTGAAGCTGGAAGGTGAACCAATGATATCTGACAGCAGACCAAATGTAAGAGTCAACCTTTTCGGAATGGCAGTGAAAAAGTTCTGAGTGTGGTACCTGCAGATGTCCCTTTTATGGCTGATGTTCTCAGTGACTTTGTGTGACATCCCATGTACTGGCAGTGGCAATAAACTTTTGTATACAGGCCGGACGTATGGTCAACTGCTGGAATGCAACCCATATGTAAAGAATACTGCAACGTAGAAGAGAAGAACATCTATGGTTATGATAAGATTTTACACAATTATTCTTTTTTAAGAGAGAGAGATAAAGATGTACATTAGTGTGCATGTGTTTGTGTGTGTATATTTATATATATATATATATATATGTATGGTATAGATATAGGAAGATACAGATGTGTGTTTTGTGTGTGTGTGTGTGTGTGTATCTTTTATATGTAGGGGTGCAAAAGTCTGTTCTTATTTACTGCTCAAATTGTAATTGCAATCCAATTAAAGCTGCTGCAGTGAACTTCACGAATGGGTTTTAGCATGGGTTGTGCACAGGAGGTAAGTCCTGTTGCCTCCCCCGAGTTAATGATTTTGTTTCTCTGATTTGTAATCCACAGTTCATATGTCGATCACAATCAAGTAAGTATAAATAAATATGTATATAGATATACTGATAAATGTTTTATGTGTGTATATCTAATCTCTTTCTCTCTCTGTGTATGTAATATATATAATATATATATATATATATATATATATATATATATATATATATATATATATATATATATATATATATATATATATATATATATATATATATGTGTGTGTGTATATATATATATATATATATATATATATATATATATATATATATATATATATATATATATATATATATATATATATATATATATATATATATATATATATATATATATATATACATATACACACACAGACAGTGGATATAGAATGTGTACAATGCCAGGTTTTTGTGATTTAAAAAATGAGACCACAATAAATCATTCCAGAACTTTTCCTACCTTTAATGTGACCTATAACCTGTACAATTCAATTGAAAAACAAACAAATATGTTAGGGGAAGAAATATAAAAAAAAAAAAAAAAAACATACAGTAAGCTGGTTGCATAAGTGTGCACACACTTAAACTAATTCGTTGTTGAAGCACCTTTTGATTTAATTACAACATTCAGTCTTCTTGGGTAGGAGTCTATCAGCATGGCACATCTTGACTTGGCAATATTTGCCCACTCTTCCTTGCAAAAGCACTTCAAAACTGTCAAATTGCGAGGGCATCTCTTGTGCACAGCCCTCTTCAGGTCCCCCACAGGTTTTCTATTTGACTTGGGTCTGGGCTCTGGCTGGGCCATTCCAAAACTTTAATTTTCTTCTGGTGAAGCCATTCTTTTGTTGATTTGGATGTATGCTTGGGGTCATTGTCATGTTAAAGGTGAAATTCCTCTTCATCTTCAGCTTTCTAGCAGATGCCTGAAGGTTTTGGGCCAAAAGTGACTAGTTTTTGGAACTGTTCGTAATTCCCTCCACCTTGACTAAAGTTCCAGTTCCAGCTGAAGAAAAGCAACCCCAAAGCATGATACTGCCACCACCATGCTTCACCATGGGGATGGTGTTCTTTTGGTGATAGGAAGTGTTGTTTTTGCGCCAAACATACCTTTTGGAATTGTGGCCAAAAAGTACAACCTTAGTCTCATCAGAACATAACACATTTCCCACATGCTTTTGGGAGACTTGATCTATTGTTTTGCAAATTTTAGCTGGGCCTGGATGTTTTTCTGTGTAAGAAAAGGCTTCTGTCTTGCAACCCTACCCCATAGCTCAGACATATGGAGAATACAGGAGATTGTTGTCACATGTAGTACACAACCAGTACTTGCCCAAAATTCCTACAGCTCCTTCAGTATTGCTGTAGGTCTCTTGGCAGCCTCCTTGACCAGTTTTCATCTTGTCTTTTCATCAATTTTGGAGGGATGTCTAGTTCATTGCAACGTCACTGTTGTCCCATATTTTCTCCACATTTTGATGACTGTCTTCACTGTTTTCCATGGTATGAAATCCAAACTTCACAGAGCAGAAACAGGCTGAAAGAGACCACCATGGTTTAAAAACAAAGGGTAATTTTATTTCAATAAGCACTTTCAATAACACTGTTGCTTCATCAGATCTTGACACATCATAAAATGCTAGACATTTATTTCTTCCTCTTAAATCCATTCATCCAATGGGAATAATGTGCATTTCTATGTCGGTAAACAACATATCACTTCCCTGTTAACTACATAGTGACCAAATTCTAGAAGCAGCATGACTACTCTAAGATATATTTCAAACAACATATACATATAAAATACATATAAAATGCATGAAAACACATTATTATAATCTATAAAAAAATAAAATATTATGCCCAAAGTACATGCAAAACAACTAAAAATGCACAAAACTATATTATGTACATGTCCAATACAATCATCTTTTCAACCTCTGTGCTTCTAAAGTGGGTTTAATCAAAATGTGGTCATTCAACCCTGGGCTCGAATGTGCCCTCAGCCTCAGAATCCATCTAAGTTCTGCTTGTTCAGTTGTATTAACTATGTCGCCTTTCCTGTCATTCGACAGCAAGACCTCTAAGACTAGGAACTTCAAACTATGTTCATTCCCCATATTACTAATATGTTTGGCTATGGCACTATATTTGAAACTTCTGTAAGCACAATATAGGTGATCTCGAACCCTTTCCCTTAGCCGCCTGTTGGTCTTGCCCACATAAAATCTTCGAATAGCGTAACCTATACTTATGTGACAGATGATGAGGACCAGTAGACTCACTGTGAATGATGTGGACTTTGATAATAGTTTAGAGCAGATGGGACCTGAGTTCCAACAGAGTGGATATAATGTAAGTGATATATGTAGGCACAAGAGATAGAGAAGAGAGATAGGGGTACAGCAGCGCGGCCATATTTCTCTACACCACGGAAAAATGATAGGGTAGGTAAGGTTAGGCCGAGTGAAATGCAGTTTATGTTGACCTATTCCACAGATGATCACCAGCTGAAAAATATTTTTCGAAAACATTGGCATGCATTACAGGCAGACACCAGGATAACAGGCTTAGTTGGAAAATCCTAAATATGGGTATAAGAATAAAAAAACACTTAAGTATAGGTTATGCTATTTGAAGATCACTGAGTGTCCAGTTGATAATGAGGGTGGCTATGGGACACATAAATGTGGAAAATGTGGGTATTGTGAACATATAGATGAAACAGATATGTTTATACATCCATTTACTATACATCCATTTAATGAGCAGGAATATAAGTTGAAGGCCCGAGGTGACTGTAACACCAAGAATTTGGTGTATTTAGCTAGATGTTTAAAATGGTCATTATTTTATGTGGGCAAAACCTACAGGCAGCTGAGGGAAAGGGTTTGAGATCACCTATATTGTGCCAGCAGAGGTTTGAATTATATTGCCATAGCCAAACATATTAGTAATAAGGGGAATGAACATAGTTTGAAGTTCCTAGTCTTAGAGGTCTTGCTGTCGAATGACAGGAAAAGAGATATAGTTGATACAACCGAACAAGCAGAACTTAGATGGATTCTGAGGCTGAGGGCACATTCAAGCCCAGGGTTGAATGACCACATTTCGATTAAACCCACTTTATAAGCACAAAGGCTGAAAAGCTGTTTGTATTGGACATGCACATAATATTGTTTTGTGTATTTTTACTTTTTTTGTATATATTTTGGGCATAATATTTTATTTTATTTTGTATAGATTATTATAATGTGTTTTCATGCATTTTATATGTATTTTATATGTATATGTTGTTTGAAATACAGCTTAGAGTACCCATGCTGCTTCTAGAATTTGGTCACTATGTAGTTAACAGGGAAGTGATATGTTGCTTAGTGACATAGAAATGCACATTGTTCCCATTAGATGATTGGATTTAAGAGAAAGAAATAAATGTGGAGTATTTTACGGTGTGTCAAGATCTGATGAAGCAACAGTGTGTATGAAAGCGCTTATCGAAATAAAATTACCCTTTGGTTTTATGCCATGGTGGTTTCTTTCAGCCTGTTTCTGCTCTGTGAAGTTTGGATTTTATACATTTTCTTTGTTGTTCTCAGAGCAGTTCATTGCCTGGATTCTTTTGTGGACTTGGGTTTTCCATGGTATATCCAATGCTGTGGAATTTTTTTTGTACCCTTCTCCTGACTGATACCTTTCAGCAATGAGATCTCTTTCATGCATATATATTTATAAGCTCTCTGCGAACCAAGGCTTTTGCTGTAGCAGGTGACTGAGTAAATATCAGTAAAATCCTACTAGGACAGCTGAACTTTATTTGGCGTTAATCAGAGTCTCTTTAATTGATGGCAGGTGTGTACCCAAGAAGAGTGAATGCTGTAATTAAATCAAAAGTTGCTTCAACAAAGTATTAGTTTAAGGGTGTGCACACTTATGCAACCAGCTTATTGTACGTTGTTTTATTTTTTATATTTAGTCCCCTAACAGATTTGTTTTTCAGTTGAATTGTTCATAGGCTCATAGGTAGGTACTAGGCAATTGGCCTTAGGGCCTATATAAGCCTAGCCAAAAATGTACCCTGGCTTTCGTCACCCAAGAAAATTATTTTCATGTGCTCCTGTCGAGCAGAGCCACAGAGGTGATCCCCAGGTTGAATTTCCTATTTCCCACATCCAATCATCAAGATTTTTCTTGAAGAGTGCTAATGAGGAGCTTTGTTTGATATAGATAGGTAGTTTATTCCAGAGTATGGGAAGTCTCTGGGACAGGAATCTATCCCTCCAGCATGTTCTGTTTATTGTAATGACAAGGTTTAGGTCCCTAGAGCGTGTAGCTAGGAGGGATTGAGATTACTTTAAGTGGAGCATGTCCAACAGCTCTGGATTTGACATAGATTTGTATGTTAGGCAGAGATCACCTCTGAGTAGGCAATATGCAACAGAGTAAAGCTGAAGTGTTTTGAGATGGTCTGCGTAGGGCATCTGTTTGAGGGTGGTAATCCTCTTTGTGAGGTATTTCTGGGGCCTTTCCAGTTGTTGTAGATGTCTTGTGAGGTACATACCAAAAGGAGCATTATACGATGTCTTGTGAGGTACATACCAAAAGGAGCATTATACGATGTCTTGTGAGGTACATACCAAAAGGAGCATTATACGCTATAATGGGTCTAATGAGTGATGAGTAGAGGGGAACAATGACTTCTTTTTTTCATGGATGAGAAACCTTCTGTGATAATGTGTGCCATGTAGAAGGATTTCCTGACTTCTGTGGCAATGTGATTATCAAAGGAAAGACTACTGTCCCCCTGTGTCCCAAGGTCTCTTATCACACTTTCGGTGTTAAGTAGACTACCACCTATGTGGTAGCTCATGGGTACAGAGTTTTTACCAAAGGGGATGACAATGCACTTTTTGGCATTGAGCTTGAGGCCATGGCTTTGACACCAGGCATCTGTCTCCATGAGGCCCTTTTGTAGAATGTCCACGTCGTTAGGAGTTTCGATTATGGCTCCTAGTTTGCAGTCATCTGCGAACTTCATTAGCCAAAGACCTTCTGTGTTAGCCTGTACTTCAGAAAAGTAGATATCAAACAGGAGAGGACCCAGGACTGAACCCTGTGGTACTCCACTTGTCACTGGTCTGAAGTCGGATTTGGAGTTTGCTACTTTCACAGTGTGGGTTCTGTCAGTGAGCCAGTTGGCAACCCATCTTGTGACATAGGGATTTATACCTAGTTTAGTTAGTTTATCTATAATTCCAGACTGGGGGATGGTGTCAAAAGCCTTGGTGAGATCTAGATAGGCTGTGTGAACCACCTTACCCTCGTCTACGTCTTTGTTGACTGCTTCAAAGAAGTCTATCAGGTTTAGGAGACATGATCTGCCTTTTACAAACCCAAACTGGGTGGAGTCCAGAGTTTGGAGATTACAAATGTCTTTGTGTATAAGATCCATGATGATATGTTCCATGGCCTGGCAGACCAGGCTTGTTAGGCTAATGGGGCGGTAGTTCCCGGAGTCCGTGGTGGCTCCCCCTTTGTGGAGTGGGATAACCATTGCTGTGTGCCATTCAGTGAGCAAAAAGCCTGAGTTGAGGCTATGATTAAGCATGGTGCTTATGTGGGGTGCCAGTTCATTCTGCAGTTCTTGTAAAACGCAGCCTGGGATGTTGTCAGGTCCCATGGATGCTGTGTTCTTGACTTTGGAGAGTGTG